>NW_011500173.1:253276-289370 GCF_000495115.2 Populus euphratica | reverse complement strand
TCAGCAGGAGAAACACACCAGAATCATCATCAACCCCACCATCAGCATCCTCATTAGAAGGACCAAGAAGGATGAGAAATCTAGAAGAGCTGAATGATGCCACTCAAGTAATGAAAAATACATATTTCACATGGTCATCCAAGAAGCAATCGATAGTAACATTATCAAGTTGTGAAGGTGAATATGTTATTGCTAACTCAGTTGTGTGTGGCATGACCAAAAGATTGATATCTTCTTCCAAGTCCAGGAGTGTCGAAGTAATAAATAATTTGGCAAGATCGGGGTCGAACCACAGGGAGGTTACTTGTATAAATTTTGAACAACAATAATATAACAATAACAATAATAATAGTAATAATACTAAAAATACTACTAATAATAGTAACAATAATAATACTAATACTAATAATAATAGTAACAATAATAGTAATAATAATAATAAAAAAAGTTGATGAGAACTTTAAGATGGAAGATCAATGTAAAGATTAAATAATGATAATAACAAATGTCATGGTTAGAGGATCCACTAATAGTATGTCAAAAAAGTATAGTATAAACTCTTATTATTCAATTAGAAATTACACATAAAGAAGGTTTCAATCAGATTATAAATTGTTAATATGATTACATTAGTTATCTTATTCAAATAATGTTAATACTTGTAAATGTTATCAGACATTCATGATTATAATTTATGTTAATAAGAAATCAAGTTTCTTTCATAGCTCAGGTGTTAGTTATACCATACAGTATGAGCTATGAAAGTGTCAAGTATTTGTTGTGCCAAGTGTTATACAACATAAATCTAGATTAGTCATTTAACAAGCAAAGTATTAAAAGTAAACAAGATAACAAATACAAAACATGTTAGTATGAAACATTAAAGTCGATGTTAAGTTTATATTAATTCTTACACTATTAGTGTAACCTTTTCACCTTAACATAATAAACTTAGTTAAACATAATAAAAGAGAGAAACATAAATAAGATAAAAGTTAATGATTAGTACTTAAAAATGCATTTATATCAAGGTTTTATATCATCATTTTGTACTTGAAGAATCAATAACTTGTTAACTAAATCATGCTTTATAATAACATATCTAACAATATAAGATACCTTTAATTTGTGGTAAATGCTCATTTTGAATGCAGGCTTATCACATAAATAAAATGATTAATTCATAAATTTAAGAACTGAAATTGAAAGGACAAAGAGATGGCCAAACTTAGAAAAGAAATGTTAATGTAGTCCAAACTAGAACACTATTATGTAATTGGGTCATATCTGGAGCTGTAGATCTCGGATGTAAATCTACTTTATATGGATGGAAAGGTAAGACATAGGCCTACAACTTTCATGTGGAGCCCAAGATTTAAAAAGGTCATTTCAACTTCAAATTATAGCAACAACAAAAAAGTCCAAATCTATCCTATAGCCCACGCACTGTTCAATTTTTGACCCATATCTGGAGTTCTAGAAGCCTAAATAACCTCTATTGTTTTTTCTGGAAAGCTAAGATAATTTTTTATAATTTTATGTTAAGTGGTTTCAATTTTGATGTTATCAATGATATTTTAGGCAGACAAGAGAAGATAAGGATTGTTACCAAGTCAAGAGTTGGCCACCCATTCATCAATTAGTCATCAAATCAATAATTTTTAATTTTAGCCTATAAAAGGAGACATTTGCCATGTATTTAGGCATTTTGGTCTCTAGATCAAGATCATGCTCTTGCTTTCTTTCTTTGTGTTTTTTGTAATGTTTATATTTTGCTTTCATTAATATCTTGTTTATGCATTTCATTTCCTTTCTTTTACTTAGTTAACTTTTATCTTATTTATGTTCTTGTTTTGTTTATTTATTTTTCTTTCTTTCATTATATTTAGGTAAGTTTATTATGTCAAGGTGAAAAGGTTACACTAATGGTGTAAGAATAAATATAGTGTAAACTCAACATGGACTTTAATGTTTGATACTAACATGTTTTATATTTGTTATCTTGGTCACTCTTTAATACTTTACTTGTTATGTGACTAATCTAGATTTATATTGTATAACACTTGGTATAACAAATGCTTGGCACTTTCATAACCCATACTGTATGGTATAACCGATACTTGAGCTATGAAAGGAACTTGATTTGTTGTTAACATAAGTTATAATCATGAATGCCTGACAATATTTACAAGTATTAGCATTAATCGAATAAGATAACTAATGTAATCATGTTAATAATTTATAATCTGATTGGAACCTTTTTTGTGTATGGTTTCCAATTAAATAATAAGAGTTTATACTATACTTATTTGACATACTATTAGTGGATCCTCTAACCTTGACATTGGTTATTATCATTGTTTAATCCTTACGTTAATCTTCCATCTCAAAGTTCTTATCAACTTCTTCTTCTTATTTATTATTATTATTACTAGTATTACTACTACTATTACTACTACTACTACTACTACTACTACTCTTATTATTGTTGTTGTTGTTGTTGTTGTATTTTTGTGATTTATAATTTATACAATTAACCTCCATGTAGTTCAACCTCAATCTTGCCAGATTATTTATTACTTCGACACTCCTGCACTTGGGAGAAGACATCTATCTTTTGGTCATGTCAAGTTTTTGGCGCCGTTGATGAAAAGGTAAGTTCTTGTACAAATTATAGTATTTATTTTATTCTCTTTTTACTTTTCTTGTATATAACTTTGTTTCTTTTCTCTTGTTTCTTCTTCCTTTTATTCTATTCATACACGTGCATGAGAGTGTGCTCATGTACATTAAGTGGTAGACTTTGTAGGGTATCCTTATCATTTTTAGAAAATATGGTTGAAGAAGATAATTAATCACTTTATAATGAGAATAATGAGAGTAACCGTGTTAGAACACTTAGAAACCACATGAATCCCACAAGAACAAGTGCACCATCATGCATAGTTTTTCCTCTTGATGCATCTCATTTTAATTTGAAGTTAGACATTATTCAACTTTTACCTTCTTTTCATGGCTTAGATTTAGAAAATCCATACTTGCATTTAAGGGAATTTGAGGAGGTTTGCAACACCCATAATAACTTAAATTGTAGCATGAATACCATTAGATTAAAGCTTTTTCCTTTTTCATTAAAAGATAAAGTTAAAACATGGCTATAAAATTTAAGACCTGGATCAATTCTTGCTTTAGATGAAATGCAACAACAGTTTTTAAAGAAGTTTTTTCCATCTTACAGAACAAACTCTTTCAAAAGACAAATCATCACTTTCACTCAAAAACCAGGAGAAACACTTTACCAATGTTGAGATAGATATTGAGACTTGCTTAATACTTGCCCTTATCATGGTTTTGAGACATGGAGATTGGTTTCACATTTTTATGAAGGGTTAACACCTAGAGATAGATAAATGGTTGAATTGATGTGCAATGAAACTTTTAAAGATAAAGATCCTCATGAAGCAATGGAGTATTTAGACTTGTTAGCTGAAAATGCTCAAAATTAGGACACTGTGGGTACTTTTGAGGCACCGAGTAAAACTCAACCTCATACATCTAGTGGAGGTATATATAACCTTAAGGAAGATCATGACCTCCAAGCCAAGTTTGTATTTTTAGTTAGAAAAGTCGAGGCACTAGAATTAAAAAGAGGTGAATTAAAATCTGTTCAAGACATTGTGTGTCAAATCTGTGAAACAAATGAACGCTCAACCAATGACTATCCAACTTTGCCTTCTTTTAAGGAAAGTCTCCATAAACAAGCAAATGTTTTAAACAGTTTCCAAAGGCCCAATCACAACCCATACTCGCAAACATACAACCCTAGTTGAAGAAATCACTCAAATTTCAGTTGGAAGAGTGATAACAATATTGCATAAACTTCACAACCACAATTTCAAGCACACCATAATTTTCAAAATTCTCATGGATATGCACCTCCTTATGCTCCACCTTCTAGAAGAAATCTTGAGGAAACATTGCATACATTCATGGAAAAGCAAGAGACAATCAATACTCAACTTGCTCAAAACATGACAGATTTTAAAGATATTTTTGCAAAATTGACATCTACTCTCAGTTTCCAAGAGAAAAGTAAGTTTCAATCTCAACCACAACAAAATTCCAAGTGGCAATACAATGCAAATGCAAGTAATTTTGGAAGCCAACATATGAATCAAGTCAAATCAATCACTACTCTTCGCAGTGGTAAGGTTATTGAAAAACCCACTCTTGAACCTTATGAGAAAGATGATGACTCAATCTTTGAAGGTAAGGAAAGGGGTTGAATTTGAAAATTACAAAGAAATAACTGATTCCCCAGTATCACTTCCATTTCCTCATGCCATGACCAAACAAAGAAAAGTCAATCACAACTCTAAAATCTTTAAAACTTTCAAACAGATAAGGATCAATATACCTTTGTTGGATGCTATTAAACAGGTTCCTTCTTATGCTAAATTTTTGAAAGATCTGTGCACTGTCAAGAGAAAACTGAATGTGAAAAAAGCCTTTTTAGCCGAACAAGTAAGTGTCATTCTTTAGAACAATAATGCTTTGAAATATAAAGACCTTGGTTTTCCTACAATTTCTTGCTTTATTGAAGAACATAAAATTGAAAGAGCCTTACTTGATCTTGGAGCCAGTGTGAGTTTACTTCCATATTTAGTTTTCTAAAGTTTCAATCTAGGTGAGTTAAAACCAACTTCTGTAACTCTTTTACTTACTAATAGATCTGTAAAAGTGCCTAGAGGAATAATTAAAGAAGTGTTAGTACAAGTCGATAAATTTATTTATCTTATGGATTTTGTTGTCATAGACATACAAACTGTTAAAACATGTCATCCATTTCCTGTTATTTTAAGACGTCTGTTTCTTGCAACTTCTAATGCATTAATTAATTGTAGGAATGGACAGATGAAGCTATCTTTTGGAAACATGACATTGGAGATGAATATTTTCAACATTTTCAACTAACCTTGAGATGATAATGATTCATAGGAAGTAGATCTTATTGATGAATTAGTTTATGATCAATTTGAATCTATTGTGAGTAAAACAGAGATTGATGAATCTGAAGATGTGCAAATGATTTATTCTCAAGAAGAAATCACAGATAAAAAAGGCATAAAAAATATTGATGAGAATCTTTTGTCAAGAGTGATAACAAAATCGACATCTAACATCACATCAATTGATGATTACTTTCCTAACGAATCCTTACAAAGTAAAGAAAAGGAAATAAAAGGCATAAACAAGATATTAATGAAAATAAAACTTAATCATTACAAAAATACAAAAAAGAGAAAGTAAAAGCATGATCTTGATCTGTAAATCAAAATGCTTAAATGCATGGCAAATGCCTCCTTTTATAGACTAAAATTAGAAACTATTGATTTGATGACTAATTGATGAATGCGTGGCCAACTCTTGACTTGGTGACAATCTTTATCTTTTCTTGTCTATCTAAAACGTCATTAATAACATCAGAATTAGAACAAACTGAAAACATGAAAGTTGTAGAAAATTATCTTATATTTACAAGAAAAAAAAAATGAAGGTCATTTAGACTTATATAACTCCAAATATGGGCCAAACACTGAACAATATTTGAACTGAAAATGGCCTTTTTAAATCTTAGGCTCCTATGAAAGTTGTAGGCCTATCTTACCATTCCATCCATATAAAATAGACCTAAATCCAAGATCTATAACTCCATATATGACCCAATTACCGAACAGTGTTCCGGTTTGAACTGCACCAACATCTCTTTTCTAAGTTTGGCCATCTGTTTGTCCTTTCAGTTTCAGTTCTTAAACTCATCAATTAATCCTTTCATTTATGTGATAGGCTTGCATTTAAAATGAACATTTACCATAAACTAAAGGTATCTTATAGTATTAGATATGTTATTATAAAATATGCTTTAGTTAAGGAGTTATTAATACTTCAAGTGCAAAATGATGATATAAAACCTTGATAAAAATGCACTTTTAAGTACTAATCAGTATGTCATCTAATATGGTTAAGGAATATGTTGAAGTTTTTGGGATTTCCTCAAGAAAATTCTACAAAGATTTATATTGATAATCGATCAGGGATTGCATTAGCTAAGAATCCAGTATATCATGAAAGAAGTAGACACATTGATACATATAATTATTTTATCCAAGAGCATGTGAAGAACAAAAAAGTTGAACTAATATCCTGTAAAACAAATGATCAAGTTATAGGTATCTTTACAAAGCCATTAAAGGGAGAAATATTTATCACACTGAAATTCATGCTTGATATGACATCCCTCGATTGAGTTTAAAGGGGGGATTTATTGTGGTAAACTCAATCAACCACCAACCACCACCTACAACCATCTACTATCAACCACCACCACCAGCTGTCACCTAATATTAACTGCCACCACCTGCAGCCACTTATCATTAACCACCACCACCGGCTACCTCTTAATTTATGTTTAAATAGGATTTTAAGCTTATGTTATTAAGTGTGGGAAAAAGTAAAGAGAAACACAAGAGAGAAAAGAGAGGGTGTGTATTAATATTATGAGTTTTATATTTTGTAAGCTTGTATTTGTAATAAAACCATGTGTTTTATCCCCTCTGAGTGTTCTAAAGCCATCACTAGTGGTTTCTCCCACCAACACTAATGGTGTAAGAATAAATATAGTGTAAACTCAACATGGATATTAATTTTGATACTAACATGTTTTATATTTGTTATCTTGTTCGTTTTTAATACTTTGCTTGTTAAATAGTTAATCTATATTTATGTTGTATAATACTTAGTACAATAAATACTTGGCACTTTCATAACTCAAACTGTATGATATAATTGACACTTGAGCTATGAAAGAAACTTTATTTGTTGTTAACATAAGTTATAATCATGAATACCTGACAATATTTACAAGTATTAGTATTATTCGAATAAGATAACTAATGTAATAATGTTAACAATTTATAATCCGATTGGAACCTCCTTTGTGTGTAGTTTTCATTTGAATAATAAGAATTTATACTATACTTATTTGAAATACCATTAGTGAATCCTATAACTTTGATAATTTTTTTTTATTATTATTTAATTCTCATATTAATCTTTCATTCAAAGTTCTCATTAACTTCTTCTTCCTCTTCTATTATTATTATTATTGTTATTGTTATTGTTATATTATTGTATTGTTGTTATTTATAATTTATATAATTAATTTTTTTATGATTCGACTCTAATTTTACTATATTATTTATTATTTTGATACTTTTATACATAAAAAAATAATAAAATTTTAATCATGGCAGCATACTATAACTTCCGGTTATATTCTTCTAACTCCTAATATTTTAATCATGTCAGCGTACTATAACTTCCGGTTATATTCTTCTAACTCCTTTTGTTTGGTCCGTAAAAGTCATCTTAATTTTTGAAGAATGACTGTCAGTTTTACCTATTACAGGAAGTCTGTTAAATCCGGCTGAGAAAACATAATTGACTGCCCAACAGTTAATGGGTGATGAAGTGATAGCCATGCCTTGTTGCCTCCAGAGGACTTTAGAGAAGAGCATGATTCTGTACCAGCAATGAAACATCAAGACCTAGGGAAGCTGTGGTTTCGTTGATGGAAGCAAATGAAAATGCAAAAGAAGGAGACGTCCGACGCCTTAAAAGCTAGTGTTTGTGGCTGCTGCAAGACGTCCGACGCCTTAAAAGCTAGTGTTTGTGGCTGCTGCAGTTTCTTTTCACCGGTATTTCCACTTTGCGTTATAGGCACCACCCACTGGTGTGAGATTCATCAAAGCAAAGTTTGCGAGATGTATTGACATTAAATTCTGGCTATAAAAACTCAAGTTTGAACTGGAAACTCGACTATCAACAGTTGGACTGTTTTCGCGACCTAATTCACTCTCATGTTGACGGGCTTGGTGGGTAACATTTTGAATTTGCATCAGCTGCCTCTGCTCGTTTGGCAGGAATTGATTCTGCTAATGGTTGGATCTTGATGACAGCTGCTGATTCCACCTAATTCACTCCCATGTGGTTTATGCTGCTGATTGTGCAAATGCTTCTAGGATGACGAGGAGCCACTAGAAATACTTGGATTTTGATGACCTTGTTGGCTTTGTTGTGTATGTATGAATGGTTGTTGGTGTCGCTTAAGCTGTGAAGGATGAAGCATTCAAGAAGAATAAAATTGATCCACTGAAAAAAGGCATAGCTTGAGGAGGGGTTCCTCTGTAAGCTGTTGTGGCCCCAACATGTGTCGGGAAGTTTGGGTAATTGAAGGTCATTGTTGTAGCACTAGTTATTGCTGATGTCGTGGCATTCATTGAAGCAGAACTTTAGCTACTTGAATAAGCTACATTGCGGCAACAGGGGAAGGCCTTGCACTGGTTGGTCGGATAGAAGTTGCTACTGCTGCAACAGCGTGCTATGGGCCCTCGCTTGCAAAATATTACTATGAGCCCTATGGGGCAGGGCTTGCTAAAGCAAAATCTACAAGGACATAAATACATTAAAAAAAAAAACATAAATACATCAAAAAAAAAAAGGACATATACCTTTCTTGTAACCAATGCTTTAGGAGATTATACAAGGATGATTAGCGACTATTTCACTGTTGCTATCTCAACCAGAGATTGGGTTTACAAGCCACACTCAAAGAATAAGCACCTGAGATCAGTAGGGCGAGCAAACAACAATTGAATGGAGCTGACAGTAGCCCGCAGCCCTGCAATAAGAGTAGTTGTTGATTAATTGAATGAAAACATGAAGGAACTCACCAACATCTCTATCGGGCTTAATCAAGTCTCTTTCAATAACAAGCTCGCACCATCCATCATGCATTTGCAAGAATAATATCATCCAAAGCAGGACTTCTGTGTGCGGGGCCTGAGCTGGATGCAATGAACGTTGTCACTGATGCTCATGCTAAACACTTATTGAGGCTATTCGAGACTACAGTACGAGATTTCAAGGCCCAGCTAGAAGAAGACCCAATTGTTCATAGGATCTGTCGTCCATAAATGACACTTTCTTAGAGCAAAATCTCTGCAGGTTGATTGAGCTATTCTCAAAGGTTGAGATTGCTCACATCGCTGACCTGATTGAACTGCCCATAGATCACGCTTCATAGTTGGAGAAGAATCAAATGCATTAGAAAAGGTTGACAAAGATCGGTCTTCGGCTGATCTGTTTGGTAGGAAAAAGGTTTCTGATCAGTCTTCATCTGATTTGTAGGCAGCTCTAGTGATAATGGAAGTGACGAGGACAACGAGAGTGGCAACAATGATAGTGGGAGTGACATTGGAAGTCGCGGCAGAAGCAGGAGCAGAAGTAGAAGCATAGTAAGAAGTGGGATTGGGAGTGGCAGTGACAGTAAAAGCGATGCTTTTTCCAACAGTGAGGGTTCTGATAAGGATGTTGATATCATGACAAGTGATGATGATAAAGAAGCCCCATCCTAAGTTGCATGCCTCTGATCAACCATGTATTTGATGCAGAATGGGACCGATGAAAAGTTTAATGGCAATGTATTTGATGCAGTTGACATTGAGGGTCAGAGCTGATAAGCTAGCAAGAATTGTCTACAGAGATGAACAACAAGCAAATAGAAGTAGAGAAAGATGCTGTTGTAATGCAGAGGAAGAAGAAAATGTTTGTGTATTATTCACTGCCTACATTCCCAGCATTATTACATTCATTTTATATCAGTGAGAAGCTTAGTTACGAATTCTACTCAACAGTAACAGAATTCATTAATTGTCTACCCACATTAACAAACTTGCTAACTATTATATTTTCTATTCTCTTTAACAGGTGGCTGAAGTAGAGCTTTTGATATGTTGACATTCCCCCGCAGTCATATGTTTGGAGAAACCAAGCATAAGATTGTTAGAGACGCCGAAATAAAGGAATGGAAAGGCCTTTAGTGAGAATATCAGCAAATTGATTAACAGAAGAGACATGTTGAACCAACAAATCACCTTTGATTACACATTCGTAAAAACAATGATAATCAATTTGGAGATGCTTCATTCTAGAATGGAAAATAGGATTGGAAGCAAGGGAAATAGTTGAGAGATTGTCATAATGAATGATCGAAGGGATATGTAAAGGAATGTGAATGTCACATAGAAGCTGGTGAATCCAGGCAAGTTCAGCACCAATAATCGCGAGAGCATGATACTCAGCCTTAGTAGAGGATCGAGAAACAGTATGTTGTTTCTTAGAAGCCCAAGAAATAGGACTAGAGCTAAGGAAGACAATAGAGCCAAAGACAGAATGTCGATCATTGGGATCACCAGCCTAGTCAGCATCACTATAAGCTTGTAAATTAAGAAGACCAGCTTGAAAATCAAGACCAACATCAAGGGTTCCTTTAAGATATCGCAAGATTCGTTTGACAGCCATAACATGAGAATGCATAGGATTATGCATAAATTGGCAAGCCTGGTTCATAGAGAATGCAATATCAAGCCTTGTGAATATTAGATACTGCAAGGCATCAATGATGCTCCCATACTGTAAAGGATAAGAGTAGGGTTGTCCATCATCTTTGAGCAAATGATGATGAGGAAGACAAGGAGTATCACAAGATTTGGAATGTTGTAAATCAACTCTACCAAGTAAGTCAGTGATGTAACCTATCTAGGACACAAACAAACCAGAAAGGAGATAAGAGATCTGCAGTCCCAAAAAATAATGCAACTTGTCGAGATCCTTCATATCAAATTCTTGAGTCAAAGCAGCAATGACTGAAGAAAGAAGAGAAGCATGACTACCAGTAGTGAGTATGATATCATCAACATAGAGTAGCAAAATCACAACACTAAGAAAAGAATGCTGAACAAATAAAGAGGGATTGGCAAGAGATGCTTGAAACCCCAAACTTGGTAAAACAAAACTGGTAAAGCATTCATTCCAGGTATGAGGAGCTTGTTTAAGGCCATATAAGGACTTCTTGAGTCTGCAAACAAAGTCAGAAGGATGAAGCTTACTCACAAAACCTTGAGGCTGAGTCATATAAACCTCCTCATGTAAAAGACCATGCAAAAAGGTATTGGTAACGTCAAGCTACCGTAAGGACCAGTTAAATTGATTTGCAAGAGCAAGGACCAAACGAACCGTAGTAGGTTTCACGACAGGACTAAAGGTTTCATTATAGTCAATATCTTCCTTTTGACTGAAACCCTTGGCCACCAACCGAGCTTTGTACCTAGCAATAGAACCATCCATATTCTTTTTTATTCTATAGACCCATTTACAACCAACAAGATTTTTGGTAGGTGGGAGAGGCACCAAATCCTAATTACCTTGTGTATGAAGAGCATCAAGATCCTCTCGCATAACAGACTACCATTTAGGAATGGTGGAAGCAGCCTTGAAAGAATAGGGTTCAACCTGAGAAAAAACAACAAACTATACAGAGGCAGAGTAAGCCTTCCTTTTAGAGATACCATTCTTAGACCTGATGGTCATGGGATGAAGATTCAGCGGTGAAACAGGTAAGACCACACATAGATTCTAGGCTGGAAGTCAGGATCAATAGGGAGAGGGGACTGTGTAGATGATAGAATAGGTAGAGGCGGAGATAGTGTAAGCTGTGAGGAGGAACTGTGAGGTAGTGCAGACTGAGAAAAGGAACTGGAAAATAGTGTAGGCTGAGATGCAGCCACTACAGTAGGAGGAGAAATAAGAGGGAACACAGTGGGATGTAGACAAGGGAACGAGAAAGTGGAAGGGGATGCAGGAATCATAGAAGAGTAAGGAAACATGGATTCATTAAATAGAACATGTCTAGTGACAAAGAAATGATTGGTGCGAATAGAAAAACAAATATACCCTTTATACTACCCTGCATATCCCAGAAAAATACAAGTGGAAGTCTTGGGCTGAAGCTTCTTAGAATTATAAGGTTTGAGTAAAGGAAAACAAGCACAACCAAAAATTCACAAATGAGTAACAACCGATGGAGAACCATATAGCAGGAAATATGGTGATTTGAGTTGAAGAATTTGATAGGGCATTCTATTTATCAAATAAATGGAAGCAGCACAAGCATGAAACCAAAATTTCAGAGGTAAATGGGTAGTTTGTAATAGAGTGATGGTTGTTTCTAAAACATGCTGATGTTTACGCTCAACAATGCCATTTTGTTCCAGAGTATAGGGATAAGAAATTTGATGGATAATACCCTTGGTAAGAAGGTAATGTTTGAATTTATTACTAAGATACTCATCACCCCCATCACTCTGAAAGACCTGAAGAGTAGCAGAAAATTGAGTAACTAAAAAGCTATGAAAGTAGACAAAAATTGAATAAACCTCTCCTTTATTGATCATTGGAAAAATCCAAGTAAATCAAGTATATTTATAAATGAAGTTCATATAATATCTGAAACCATCAACAGATACAGTTGGAGAAGGCCCCCAAACATCACTAGGAATGACCTCTAAAGGTTTAACAGACTTAACTACCGGACAAGAAAAAAGGAGTTTGGCAAGTTTACCTTCTCAACAAGTAGTACAAACGAATTTAGATGTGTCTGAAGTGAAAGAAATCTGGGATTGTTTTAACATAGCAAAGGTGACTGTGTTAGAAGGATGACCGAAACACTTGTGCTAGAGACTTGTGTTGACCTGTTTACCAAGATAACAAACCAGATTATTTGGAAAGAGAGACTGTGAAGGAAACAAAAAAGAGAAAGGAATAGGATATAAGCTAGCTTTACACAATCCCTTGAGGAGGACATTCCCCGTGATTTTGTCTTGAATCCAAAAACCAAAAGCATCACAAATAAAACAACAGTTGTTATCTTTACACAGTTTATGAACCAATAACAAGTGTTGAGTAGTTTTGGCATATGCAAAACTTGCTTTAATTGTAAGGAGCAATGAGGGACATCCAGAATAGAAGAACCAATATTAGAAACGGTCAAACCTGAACCTCCGGAAGTGGTGACAGTATCAGCCAACCAAATTGTTCTAGAGGAGAAGGAGGTGGAAAAGTGGCATGCATAGCACTAAGATTACTAGAGGGAGGTCGGCCTTGATAGCTAAAATTACCTCGATGATAACACTGAACTGCAGTGTGCTCAAATTTCCAACAAATTTGACATTGAATGGAAAAGGCAGAATTAGTAGGCAGAGTGTGACGCTGATAACAATCAGCAGCTACATGACCTTTCTTAGTGCAAATTTGACATGTAGGAATGTCAATGCCAGGACCAAGAATACCAAGGTTAGACATAGGTGGAACCTGATAAGGACGTGGACTAAACTGATACTGATGACGTCCTCTGCCACATCCCTTAAAGTGAGAACCCTAATTGCTAAAGTATCCATTATTGGAACCATTAAAGCTACTGTTATGACCATTAAATCCTTCATTGAGATTAGGAGGTGAAGCAGACTTGGAGTTAGAAGGATGAGAATAAGAGTTACTTCATCAAGAGCAAGAACCTTACCAGGAGATCCTTGATGTTGAGCCATCATTGCAAGAACAAATGAAGCAGAATAAGTTTGCTCAAGAGTAGCTTTTTTAGCTAGCAATTAAGATCGAAAATCTTTAAAGGATAACATGTTGTCTCGACCACGAACCATACACCGAAAGGTGTTATAATCAGAAGGAAGACCATTAAGAGCCAAGATTACAATATCATCATCTTTAAAATGAACACCTGCTGTAGAAAGATGACCCCGAGCATCTTTGATTTTTTACAAAAATTGAGACACAGTATCTAAGCCCTTCTTAATGGTTTGAAACTCACTTTTCTTCTGAAAAATGTGTGCCTTAGCAACTGTGGAAAATCTATCCTTCAGTTGAATCCACATGTCATGAGAGCTAACACATCCAATAACATAGGAGATTGCAGTTGAAGAGAGGGTAGCAATAATCAACTGCATCAATGTCCGGTCATCCATTTTTCAAATTTGATGATCATCAGTTTCAACACCTTCAATATCAAAATATGCATCAAACCAATTTCGACACTTTCTTGATCCATCAACAAATCCTAAAATGCCATGAGTCTCCAGTAGAATTTGCATTTAAAAATTTCAGATGAGATAATTTGTGTCATCCAATTTAACTGTTACAGCTGTTGAAACTGTAGGAAGGAAAGAGGTAATAGGAGATTGGATAATCTGTAGTTGAGAGGTTGTTACCATTTTTGAAGTTCAAAAGATAGTGAAGAAGAGAATCACGGGTTTAAGAAGAGTGTTTGAAGAGAAATCTTTTAGTTTGACAATATATCAAACAAATATAGGCAAATTGATTATGATGAAAGAATTGGTTAAATATGGCAATTATAATGCCAGAAGCAGAGATTAGAAGTAGAGAAATCACAAGCTCACAAGATACTAACAATCCTAAGCTCTGATACCATGATAAGCTACCAAGAATTGTTTACAAAGATGAACAAGAAGCAAATAGAAGTAGAGAAAGATGCTGCTGTAATGCAGAGGAAGAAGAAAATGTTTGAGTATTATTCAATGCCTACATTCCCAGCACTGTTACATTCATTTTATATCAACAGAAGGTGAGAAACTTAGTTACGTATTCTACCCAATAGTAACAGAATTCATTAACTGTCTAACCATGTTAACAAACTTGCTAACCATTATATTCTCTATTCTCTTTGACAAGTGGTTGAAGCAGAGCCTTTGATATTTTGATAACAGCTCTACTCTAGTCGACATTGATGGCTCCATAAATCTGATGCTTTTGACGTTGATAAAGATTAGTTGGTGATGAAAAGGACATTAAAATAGTTATAGGTGACGGTTTGGTTTCCAGTAAAGGTGAAGAACCTGTGCAAGAAAAAAAATAAATCTTGATATTAATATGATTTAGAATCGCCAAATATTCATATGAAATTTATTTGATGATAATGACCACCTAGTTAGAGACTGCTTTAGGCATGAGCCATTTGATAGCTCAAAGTCACCTGCACAAGTTAAAAAAAGACGAAGCCATACATACCTGCCAAGACTGTTGGTGACGCTAGACTGCAAAGGTGGAGAAAAACTGCTAGGTGGAGGTTGTATTGTTAACAAAAAGCAGAAGGGAAGACTACGTGGTTGGTAACAATAAAAGAGCAATGTAATGCTCTTTTATAGCTACCTCAGTAATTCTTTCCTAATCTAAAACAACAAATCTTTCTTGTTCTATGAGAGCGAAGGCAGCTTCCAGTAAAGGAAATTCTTTTGTTCTTTTCCTTAATAATTTGTTCACGTTGGACAATTCTTTCAGGAAAAAAAAGGGTCGATTAAGCTAAGTCAAGCTACCAGTATTGGAGAATCTTTTGCTCTCTCTAAGCAGTTAACTCACTCTAAGCAATTAATTCAGGAAAGGATGTCAATTAAGCAAAGTAGTTTATGTAAAGAAGTTATTTTGCCCCTAGAAATTCTTTCAGGAAAATATTGAAATTAACAAAGGATGTCGGGCACGGTTTCCAAGGCAAAGAGAAAAGGGAGTTGCAACATTTATAGTTCGTAACTTCCTAACCGTTAGTCGGAATTACGAATGGATTGGCAGTTGGATTCAAAGTAGTAAAATCTTTAAAATAAAATGTTATAGTGACCACTTCCAGAAAAAAGAAAAATATTCTCACAGGTATGTCAAAGTTGTTGGTTGTTACTTATGTTTGAAGAAACATTTTGTTTGTTTCCTAGATGTGCAGCTGTTTCAAATGAGGTATTGATCTTGGATATTTTATTATTTGATTTGATAAATTTCAATAAAAATTGATTCATAAATTTTCAATTTTGATTATTATATTTTATTTTCCCAATCAAATTTATTTATTTATTATAAAAATATAATATAATCAAATCAAATTTTAGTCGAAAATATAAAATCCTCTCAGCCATATCTTTCAAGATATGTGATACAACTAAAAGATTGATATCTTCTTCCAAGTATAGAAGTTTTGAAATAGTAAATAATCTGGCAAGATCGGGTTGAACAACAAAAAGATTAATTGTATAAATTATAAACAGCAATCATACAACAACAATAATAGTAGTAGTAGTAGTAGTAGTAGTAATAGCAATAGTAATAATAATGATAATAGTAATATTAATAGTAGTAGTAATAATAATATGAATAATAATATTAGTAATAATAATAATAACAACAATAAGATCTTTGAGATGTGATATTAATATAAGGAGTAAACAATGATAAAAATAATTGTCAAGGTTAGAGGATCTACTAATGGTATTTCAAACAAGTATAATATAAATTCTCATTATTCAACTGGAGGTTCCAATTAGATTATAAATTGTTAACATAATTACATTAGTTATCTTATTTGAATAATGTTAATACTTGTAAATATTGTCAAGCATTCATAATTATAACTTATATTAACAACAAATTATGTTATTTTCATAGCATAGGTGTGGATTATACCATATGGTTTGGGTTATGAAAGTACCAAGTATTTGTTGTACTAAAAGTTATACAACATAAATTTAAATTAACCATTTAATAAGCAAAGTATTAAAAGTGAACATGATAACAAATATAAAACATGTTAGTATCAAACATTAAAGTCCATGTTAAGTTTATATTATAATTATTCTTATACCATTAGTATAACCTTTTCACCTTGACATAATAAACTTAATTAAACATAATGAAAGAAAGAAACATAAATAAACAAGATAAGAATATAAATAAGATATAAGTAAACTAACTAAAAAAAATAAAATAAAAAGCATAAATAAGATATTAATGCAAATAAAAGTTAAGCATTACAAAAATATAAAAAGAGGAAGCAAAAACATGATCTTGATCTGAAAACCAAAATGTCTAAATGCATGGCAAATGTCTCCTTTTATAGGCCAAAATTTAAAATTATTAATTTGATAACTAATTCTTAAGTGGGTGACCACATCTTGACTTGGTGACAATTCTTAAGTGGGTGACCACATTCTTAAGTGGGTGAACAAAATATCATTGATAACATCAGAATTAGAACCAACCTTACCATGAAAATTCTAGGAAATTATCTAAACTTTCCAGGGAAAAAAATTGAGGTCATTTGGATTTCTAGAACTCAAGATATGGACTGAACACTGAATAGTGTCTAGGTTACAGGATAGATTCAGACTTCTACATTGTTGCTAAGATTTGGACTTCCAAATAGCAAAATTGAGTATTGTCTTTCTATGAAAGTTTTAGAACAATATCTTAGCTTTCCATCCATATAAAGCATACTAAAATCCAAGTTCTACAACTCTAGTTATAATCCAATTACTGAATAGCACTCTAGTTTGGACTAAACCAATATCTCTTTTCTAAGCTTCATCCTCTCTTTATCCTTTCAATTTCAGTACTTCAACTCATCAATCAATCCTTTCATTTATGTGATAAGCCTACAATACTTACCATAAATTAAAGGTATCTTATGGTTTTAAACTTGTTATTATAAAACATGCTTTAGTTAAGAAATTATTAATACTTCAAGTGTAAAATGATGATATAAAACCTTGATAAAAATACACTTTTAAGTACTAATCAATATGCTCACTTGTTTTGAAAGTGAGCTTGTCTCGAGGGGCATCTACAGAAACACAAATTTTCAACGAATCAAATTTCTCCATGTGTTATTTTATTTAAAAAAAGAATAAAATTAAATTAAATTATATAATATGAAAAATAAATGAGCATTCATATATTTTCTGATTAATAAAAGGTTGACACTTAGGATGAAATATTCAAGATATCTTGTCATAAATGAAAGATCCCGTCAAGATATCTTGTCATAAATACAAGATTTCATCAATAAATATCAACCAATAAAATTATGTTATGTGACATTGGAAAAAGACCTAAAAACGTTTGCAGATATCTAAAAATACATAACCTCAACTTAGAGAAAAATGAGAAAGGATTTTTGGAAATACAAATTTTCTTCAAGACAAGCTCTTCAAACAAGGAAGCTCTCTCAAAAGTTCTCAAGTCTCCTTCATCTATGCTTAAAGTCTATAAAGAATGAAGCTTTATCAGATCAAATTTAAAAGCCCCATAAGAGTTATTCAATAACCCTTTAAATATAAATCGAAGTATTATTCAAAGCATCAAATTACCAAATCTTGCTAAGCTTTATTGGATCAAACTTAAAAACTTCACAAGAGTTCTTCAACAATACTGTAAAGATAAATCAAATGTACTCTTTAAAGTATCAAATCACCAAATCTTGCTTCATAATATATGCTCAATTCGCGTTCTTGCAAAGTACAAATCTTAGTATGATTTCTCAAATAAATCAAGTCACCGTATATGAAATTCAAGAGAAGAATTAGAAGATTGTCTTATTTTTTTGAAAAAATATTTTAGATAGAAATTGTATCCAATTATATATTTAATGAAATCATATATTTATACATGTATGCTTATTTAATTTATGGTGCTCAAATTTATGTTTACATTGCACACAAATTCAAATTAAAAGGCAGGATTTAAAATTTCAGATCTTTATTCATCATTGTTATTAGGTTATTGTACAAATTTTCAATTACAGCTAAATGTGTTCTTTTACTTGAACTCGGAATCCTATTACCTAAAACTTCTCAAATGAATGTACGAAGTTAATACTAATTGATGATAGATTAACCTTTAATTAACAATAGAGATAACAATAATACACTTTTCAAGGTGTAAGACACAAAAACTAATGTTTATTCCTCGTAAATATAATACACAAATATCAAAGTTTGAAAAATAAAATTATAACTATTACATCCAATCAAAGAATTTAAACTCTGGCACATGAATGCGTGGAGGGTATGTTTGAAAGTATAGTAATTGTTATTATTTAAAGTGTTTTTATTTAAAAATATATTAAAATAATATTTTTTAGAAATTATTTTTTATATTAGTAAAATAAAAAAAATTAAATTTTCATTAAACATTATTTGAAACGAAATTCTAAACAGCTAAAGTGATAATTGGTCCACAACTTTCATCGTTGCAGGGAAAGAAATAAAAGGGAGAGAATCGTATTATATGGAAACAACAATGAAGACCGGTCGTCGGGATTCCGAACAATTACTAACACTGAGGCAGATCAACTGGAGGTGGTGGCAAAGTAGATTCCGGGGTCGGTCCATTCTCAACCACGAAAGCGGTGGCTAATCCAAAGGGCAAGTGCACATCCAGATGACAGTGAAAGAACCATACACCTGGATTATTGGCTGTAAATCTTATGACTCCCCATCCTCCCACCGGCACGTTAATAGTGTTCCGTGATTGTGGATTGATAAGATTGAACTTCTTAGGGTCGTTGACAGGATCATAATTTCCAAACCCTTGAGCCAACACATGGAAATTGAAACCGTGAAGATGTATGGGATGATTCTCCACTCCAAGTAAGGCTGTGTTCTGTAACACCATCTCCACCGCAGCGTTATACTTCAACACCTTCACACTTGTTGATTTTGGTGTGATTAACAGTGATGGATTTACGGCGTTGATGATATTAGTGTAGTCAAATATGACAGGAGGAGTATCAGGGAAGTCAGGAGTGTAGATTCCACTCACGTTGAAAAAGAAGGCTTGCAACATCGACAAACTTGTAGGGCGCGCAAAAGAGAAATTGTTCATGCTAGCAGAGAGTCGCGTCCGGTTTAAACATGTTGGACAAATTGAGAGCCCCAAGCCTACTGTCACAAACATGTGCTCATCAATTTGACGTGGGACTGGGACCCAATGAGGCCCACCAGCAAGGCCAGTAATGCTGGTGAAGAACTTGTGGGCAGTGGGGGTGTCATTGAACTCAGGCAATAGTGGCATTATCGGAGTTGCTGATGTGGGTGCACCTTCGTAGACAACAATTCCTCTCGTGGTTGTATTATCAAAGGGTGGAGGTGCAGGAAAAGCGGGAGGAGCAGGACCAGCACTAGCATATGCGTTTGCAGCCATGAAATAAGACCCCACTTCCTGGTCGGCTGCGAGAAGAACGTCCACGGTCTGGCCGGGTCCGGTGACTACAACATCCGTGATATAGGGTACCGTGTACCCTGCATCGACAGCAACGACTGTCATATTATGATTGGCTATCTTGAAAAAGAGCTGGTTATTGAGTGCAGCGTTGATTATTCGGAGGAGATAAGTCTTCCCTTTCTGCACCTTAAGCTTGTACATTCCTGGAATTTCAGGAGCAAAATAAACCATAAAGTAATGAGTCAAGACAGTTTCAAATGAAAAACTAAAAATAAAAAAAATGTCAGTATTAATTAATATGCTTGTGGACAAATTCAACCTTTACTGTTCCATCTCTGATAGACCAGTAAATCTCTATTATGAATATCATAGATTGATGATGATGGTGGCATATATATTATTACTTACTGTTTTGAGAGCAATTGTAGAGATCCCCAGGGAGTCCATTTATGGTGTAGGCATCCGAAATGTTAGGTGGTGCACCAATGGCTTCTGCCTGGTTTTCGACATCAACAACATTAGCATTCCACCACTCTCCTGCAATCATATAAACATAAATGCATCACCATGCATGATCTCAACAAATTAATAACAGTTTCAGCATTAATGAACTGGCTTTAGATTAAAAATCAATGGCTAGCTACCTACCTAATAGAATTGGAACTTCTCTGTAGGGTTTAGGGAAAGGGTAACGATGACCAGATCTTGGACGGATAACAAGTGCCCCATAAACTGTTGCTCTGAGAAAACTGACATGAGCATGCCACCATAGCGTGCCCTCCTGCTGGAGGAGTTCAAATTTGTAGGTGTATTTACCTCCAGGGGGTATTGGACATTGAGTTACCATATTAGGTCCATCGGCCCACGCACTAAGTAATTGAAACACTCCATGCCTCCATAAAAAAGTACATAATCAGTAATTAATTGAATAATGATAGATTTAAAAGTAAGAGGGATGATAGTGATGACGACTACTACGATGATGACAGCTACAGAACCAAGTCTTTAGTAAATTTGTTAATCATATTTATATTAGCCAACAGCAGTTGAAGAATAACTTTCTCATGTATTCAATTATAGTTTTCTTATTGGATCACTTGAAGACAAATTTGATATTATGATCTAATTTTATGGTTGACTAAGGAAAAGGATGGTATCTTGGTTGAGACAACATTAGTTTATATACCAGAAAAAGATGTGCAAGAATATGGTTATTAAGCTGCTAATTTCTAGTGAAATTACTTGGCAAGCTCGAAACGAATTGTCTTAATTTTCATCATAGTTTACAAATCAACGTGTTTATTTTCTAATACACCAATTAGAATTTTTACAATTGTCTAGCTTCTTAAATAAAAAATCAAGAATTAATTTACCAGTGAATAGTCAGGTTGTAGGGTGACTTGTTAAAAACATGGACTATGAGGGTGTCTCCCTCTCGAACGCGAAGCGTTGGGCCTGGCAAGCTTCCATTCACTGCAGTTACCACTTGCTCGGAGCACAGCCGACGAACTGTAAGGTTTTTCACCTAAAACATTCACAATAAATTAAACCCATCAATCTGCAAAGGTTTAAGCAAGTAGAAAATATCTTTGCATGCCTACACACACACACACACTCCGACGTCAGACTAATATTGCTAGGATATGCAATCTAGGTCGGTCCAAGTGGATGAAAAAATTCCATAACTTGGATGATCGTGGGAAGAAGTGTATTGAATTTGCCACACAACGTAGTAGGAGCTCAAGATAAAACAAAAGGGTATGACTAATTTGATGAATGTTTTTCCTATGTAAGAAACTTCAAGGTATAACAGGGTTACCATCCTATATATCCTGGCCACTCATATATCGTTTAATTAACGACAACAATCCTAATGCAACCTTTGCATGAGATAATTTACCAAAACGGGAAACTATATACAAGGACCACGATTCAACTTCCTCAACGACAACAAAACATCTTAGTAGTAATATAAGAAAGAAGAAGAATTACATGGAATGAGTGTTCCACAATTGCGGCAGAAGCCACTGAAGAAGTTAGAAGAGCCAAAGCACAAGTTAACAGAAACAGAAGACGCAACATGTTTCCAGAGGGAAGAGTTAGAAGAGGCGACGAATGAAGAGGGAAAGAGAAGAGAAGCTCTAATTTATAACAAAGATAGCTTTAGAAAATGTTTACAGTTGAAATTTCAATATCTCAACTAATATATTTATATATATATATATAGAGAGAGAGAGAGAGACAGACAGACAGACAGAGAGAGAGAGAGAGAAGAATTATGTAACTTTAGAAAGTTTAGGGGTCCATGCCTCCGCATGATTGCGTGTCTAGGTAGTTAAATTCTTACGGAGATTTTTGTAAGAAATTGGAGTTGGAAAAATTCAATGTGGTAGCAAAAACTTCGTTATCTAACAACTTACGGCTTAAGTGAATGGTGGGATGCTAAATCTACACCGTAGATTATAGATAAAAACAATGAAGAATGGTCCAGCTTGTTATTTTTTGGGTTACTTATATTAGATAATTTATTTGAGTTATTTATATTAGTTAATTTTAATTAATAGGCTGAGCCTACAAGTTTAATGTTTTAAGTCTATATTATTTATATGTTTCTCTTTCAATTTATAAGACAGTTTTGATAAATTGAATAAAAAATCACATATTATTCCTCCTCAACATTCTCTCTTCTTCGCAGCTTTTCTTTCCTTGCTTTTAATTCTTGGCTTCTTTCTTTCTTTTCCTACTTTTATTTTTTTTATTTATTATTTTGTATCATCTTTTGTATTAAAGAACAAACTTTTAATTGTTTTTCAAGTTAATGGATCTCTTAGGACTTGTGAAGATTTCTAGGTTGATCATCATCAATAATTGATCTAGACTAAGAAAAATCCTTTAATTATTCTATTTATAGTTGAGATTAAGAAAAATATTTTATGTTCATCTTCAACACAAACTCATCATCCCTAAAAACATATTATTCCCTCAGCCAACAACTACTACCCACTAGTAGCAATTGTTGCTCATAAATCCAGATCAATTTGTCACCTCCAACATTCCAAATCTTGGCACATTAGCGACAAGAGCTACAATACACCAATAACTTTTCTCCATTTATTTTAGCAATAGATAACACTCACTCCCTTAACTACAACAATGTTGATCATAACAATAACAACACAATGGTTGAAGATCACAACACACCATTAGATCTACCTTTTTTACGCCGGTCATAACCTCAATAGCAATAAAGAAACTAGTCTCTTAAGGCAGACTAATTCACTAGTTCAGCGTCAGTGCCACATCATTGACAGGGCATCGCTAATGAATATAAGGCATAATTTGATGAATATTGTCGCAAATGTGCGACGTCGCGGCGATCGTTATAAGGCATAATTTGATGAATATTGTCGCACGTGTGCGACGTCGCGGCGATCGTTCACCATCTAGGAAAAATATGGAAATATGGATATGGTGTATTTCCTGAAAAATATGAAGAGACAGTGAATATGTCTCTTATTAATGAAAAATTAAATAGGAGTCACCACAAAGTATTCTGGTTACTAGGAACCCTAACTAGTCTCAGAGATTAGGTACGGAGACTAGTTGCGTAAAGGGAAGATATTAGCACCCCAAATACGCCCTACCTAAGGTAGGCTGCTTTGTTTGGTTTGATCAAATCTAACATCTTATTTTGTGATTTTTTATTGTTGGCCTGTCTAAGGTTCAAAACAAGCCCTCCACAATAAGGAGGTTCTTATCTTAAAATGAGGTTAAAACTCATCGTTCTATTGTCCAAAACATCAATTAAATATCCAGAATACACATTACGTATGATGTCATACCCCAGATACTAAGCGATAAATAAAATAAAATTTTTGTTATTTTTAAAATTTTAACCAATGTTCTCTTAACTTTAATAAACCGGTTATTAAAGCTAAAATGCATGATAAAATATTATTTTTGGTGTATAAAAAATACAATATGATTTTTTGTTAGCTTTGAGACACTTGGCCGTATTTACAAAAATATTTTTTGTTTTTTTTGTTTTTTTGTATTTTTTGAAAGTTTTGACGAAAACCGGATATTTTAATACCGGGTTTGTATTTTTACAGTGTATTTATTTGGAATGGGCTAGCATGGCCCAACATAAAAAATGATAGGCTAGCACCAGCCTAACATACAACAAAATGGATCAGCACCGGCCTGACATGAAAATGGGTCAGCACTGGCCCGACATGAAGCGGGCCTACTATGGCCCAAAACCAAAATGAAACGGACCGGCGTTGGCCCAAAACCAAAATGAAATAGGCTGGCTCCAATACAAAACAAAATGAGCCTGAACCGGCCCAACATGAAAAATGGACCAAGGCTGGCCCATTAAAATGATAATTGGCCAGTTACTGTACACAGCACAGTAACCAACCAATTATTCATTGGCAATAGAACGTGAATTATGTTCTGCATGCCAATGAAAGGAAAAGAGAAGACGGAGCAAAGAAGAAAGGAAGCTTACCCGGTGAGATGAGGCGCGGTTGTTGTCGTCGACGGTGGCTCGCTATAGTGGAGACGGTGGCCGGTGATTTGCTCTGTTTTTTCTTTCTCTCTCTATCCTCCATTTTGTTTCTCTTTTCTGCTTCTTCTTCTCTTTTTCTCTCTCGTCTCTCGGTCCTTTCTCTCTCAGTCTGTTTTTGCTCTCTCTCCTTCTCTCTCTGTTTTTCTTTTCTTCTTTTTTTTCCTTTCGGGTTTCTTCTCTACCTCTATTTTTATAGGCAGAGAAGGGCAGTGAAACAGCTGGGATGGCTACTATGCTATCACCCCAGAACTGCCCTGGGGTGCATCCCTTCTTCTTCCACCATGTGGCAGGCAGGTGGGGATTTTTTCGATTTCTTTTGGAACAAAAAAAGAAAGGGGAAAAAAGAGATGGTGAAAACAGGGGAACAAAAGCTTCCTTCCCCTGTTTCTCTGCACGTCTAGGAAGAAGATGAACTTGACGTTCAAAATGGCACTATTTTAAGTTTTTTCCTTTAAAAAAAAAAACAATGCATAAAACGGTGTCGTTTTGGTAAAAAGCGTCGTTTCATTTAAATGAAAAGGCGGCAAAAACGTGTGAATTTTCATATTGATCCTCAATTTGTCATTTGTTCAATCACATCCTAAATTATAATTTTAATTTAAAATCAATGCAATTGCATCCCTACCAAAAATCCAACAGCGACCCTATAGTTGGCCGTCTTTTTCACTTTAGTCATTGGTCTTAATATCATGCAATTTGACCCTCAATTGAGCAATTAACTTCTAATTTATTTAATTTGGCCCCTGACCGGTTTTAATTCCAGCCCCTCTACTTATGTGCCTTTTTTATTTTGGTCCTTGGTTTCAGATTTCTTCTATTAAGTCCCTAATTGGCCATAAAACTTCAATATTTATATAATTAAACCCCTGATTTGACCAAATTAACTTCTAAAAATTATAATTTGACCCCAAAACTTTAATTTCTTCCCATTAAAACCTAAATTGACCCTAAAATCAATTTTTCATGCAATCAAACTCTCCATCAATTCAATTAAACCTTCAATAAAATTTAATTGAATCCATAAACATCTGATTTTGGATTTTTCTTACTCAAATTGAATTTTCTTTGTCAACAGGACTGTCATCAGTCAATAAAATACTACCAAATTTTAAGTTTTGTATTTTTTAACTCCTCAATCAATTTTTACCCATTTTTAGGATACGCTGACATCATTTTTTTCACTGTTCATATTTTTTATAATTTTTTTGATTTTTTTATATTTTATTATTTTTCATGCGGGGGGGCCAAAAATAGGTTATGAAAAATATAGGATAAAGTGTGTGTTTAAGGAGGATGAGAAAATGACTTTAAGTAGATTTCAGAAAGGCTTAAATGATTACCTTAAGAGAGAGGTTACGTTTAGAGGTGTGTCCACCCTTGATGAAGCTTATACCCTAGTATAAAACTACGAGTTGGTCATAAGCAGTTAGTTGATAGAACATTAAGACACTTGTAGTATCCCTCTTAAGTCCCAACCTGATAATAATAATTCTTTATTGGGTGATTCACATCGTAAGTCCCAACCTGATAATAATAATTCTTTGTTGGGTGATTCACATCGTAAACCTAATCCTACTATTTTATAGATGCCTAGGAAAGACAAGAGGAAGGTTTTTCTCCATTTAACACCTAATATAACCTCAAGGATTTAATGTATTAAGTGTCAGGGTTTTGTCTCTGGGTGTCCCAATAAGGTTTTATTCATCAAGGATTGAGAGAATATAGGTAAAGAAGACAATTGTAATGATAAGATGTATGAACCTAATCCTGATGATTTATAGAATCTAAATGATGAAAAGGAAGAGTCTAATCTGCTAGGATGTGTTAGGTCTATATCCGTTCAGATCGAGCAAGACTTTGTAAAATGGGAGATAACTAAGTTAAATCTAGTTACCTTAATATAACCTAAAAGAATTGAGGATTGGAGGAGAACAACTATCTTTTACATTTACATTAAACATGTTAATATCATTATAGATAGTTGGAGTTATATCAATGCAATGTCCTCTAGTAGCATACCCTGTTTAGGCTTAAAGTTTGTCCCATATCCTAAACCATATAGTGTGCCATGAGTTAACAATACATCCATGATGATCAAGGAGAGATTTCTTTTTCCAATAAAGAGTTTGGACTATCATAATGAAATTTAGTGTGATGTAATTTATATAGAGATAGGACATGTCATTTTAGGTAGGCCTTAGTTATATGAATTAGACATTACTATCTTTGGGCAATCAAATTCTTACTCATTCACTTTTCATAGTAAAAAGATTCAACTCATTAGATTATCACCAAGGCCTAATGATAATAACAAGAAGAAGGAAAAGGTGAAAAAAAAAAGTTTAGCATAATAAGTCATAAGAAGTTTGAAAAGAAGGTTCGTAAAGAGTTTGTTGTGTCTGTCTTAATACCCAAGGAGCTCATAGAAAAAAATTTAGATGAACTATCTGAAGAGATAGGGGAAATGTTAAAAGAATTTCTAAATATCTTTCCCTCTAACTACAATATGTGTTACGTACCCTCTATACATGACATTCAACATGTTATAGATTTTATCTTCAGTGTCATATTGCTAAACTTGCCTCACTATAGAATGAACCCTAGTGAATATGTCAAATTGCAAAGGCAAGTAAATGAATTGTTACAAAAAAAAATATACAAGAGAGTTTGAGCTCTTATACAATATTTCCTTTTTAACACCTTAGAAAAATTGATGATAAAGAATATATTTGGATGGCCAAGCCATTAACAAGATTACTATCAAGTATTGTTTCTCTATTCCTTGAGTGGATGACATGTTAAATATTATGGCAGGAGCTCAAATATTCACTAAGATTGACATGAAAAATAGATATTATCAAATTAGAACTCGCTTGAAAGATGAATGGAAAACAACATTTAAGATCAAGGATAGACCATATGAGTGGCTAGTCATGCCTTTTGACCTTTCTAATACATCAAATACTTTTATGCGAGTAATGATAGAAGTGCTTAGGCCTTTTATGGGATTATTCATGATGGTATATTTTTTATGACATCCTTATTTATAAAAAAAACTAAGGAAGAGCATTTAGATTACCTTATTCAAGTCTGTACCACCTAAGGAAAGTTTGTATGCCAATATCAAAAAGTGTTCTTTCTTCATGGATTGAGTGATTTTTTTAATATTTATAATGTCATTTAAGGGAATCTTTGTTGATCCCTAAAAGGTCCAAGTGATTGGAAATTAGCAAGAACCTGAAATATTCATGAGGTTTGTAGTTTTCTTAGGGTTATAACTTTCTATCATCATTTCAACAAAGGATTTAGCACCACCATGTCTTTAATCACAGATTGTTTCAAACAAGATGAGTTTCAATAAAATAAAGGAGCTAATAAGACATTTGAGAAGGTTAAGAAGAAGATTATAGAGGCTCTAGTAATATAGCTTCTTGATTTTACAAAGGTGTTTGAAGTTGAATGTAATACCTTAGGAGTTGGTATAGATGGAGTACTTAGTCAAGAATATCACTCTATAGCTTGCTTTAGTAAGAAATTTAACCAGGCTAAACAAAAGTACTCAACTTATGATAAAAAAAATTTATGCGGTAGTTCAGGCTTTGCGCCATTAGCAGCATTATTTACTATCACAAGAGTTTGTTCTTTACTCCAACTATAAGGCTCTTCACTGTCTCAGCTTCTAAAAGAAAGCTCAACTATAGGCATGGTCATTGGGTTGAGTATTTGCAAGCTGCTCATTTATATTGAAACTTAAATCTAATGGTCATTTGGTTGAGTATTTGCAAGCTTGTTCATTTGTATTAAAACGTAAATCTAGAATGGAGAATAAAGCGATAAATATCTTGAGTTATCGGGTAACACTGTTATTCATATTCAGTGTTAAAGTTATTAGATTTTAGAGACTTAAATAGTATGAATCTTGCCTAAAATTTTAAGAAATATGTATGACATATTTTGTTTTAGATAATAAAACTTGTAACCACGTAATAGATGGTTATTACTTCCAAAAAAGATATTTTGTTTTAGATAATAAAACTTGTATCATGACAACATCAGTACATGAATTTTTTGTGTGAGAGATTCATGTTGGAGGTCTTTCAGGATACTTTGAGAGAAATAAAATCATTGAAGAGGTGAATGTTAATTTTTTTGGTCTAGCTTAAAACATATGTAGTTAAGTTGGTAGGTTAATGTCGAACATATCGACTAGATAAACATAGAAAACAAAACACTAGTCACACCTCGTTGCCTATTCACACTTGCTTTTGGTAAGATATAAGTGAAGATTTTGTATTTGGGTTTCCATATACTGCAAAGAAACATGATTCTATCTTTATGGATGTTGATATCTTCTCTAAAAAGGCTTATTTTATCATTTGTACTAAGACCATAAATGCTTCTAAAGTTGCAAAACTTTATTTTAACGAGATTTTCAAATTGTATAATTTTCTCTGAGCTGTAGTCTCGGATATGGATATTAGATTTACAAGTTATTTCTAGAAAACTCTTTAGTATATTGTGGGAACTAAGTTGAAGTTTTCTAGTATCTACCACTCCCAAATTGATGGTCAAACCAAGATTGATGGATAATAGGAGTTTAGCAACCTTTTGAGATGTATAGTAAGTGATCATAACAGAAATTGAAATTTGATTCTTCCTACAATCCAATCTGCCTATAATAGCTTTATCAATAGGTCGATAGGCATGAATGCTTTTAAAGTTGTATATTGTTACAAGTCTAAGAAGCTTTTATACCTTTTTTTCATCTCTCCTCATGCTAGGATGTTTGAGTTTGTCGAGTTGATTGCACATAGAGTTCAAAATTTAAATGTTGAGATCAATAAGCAGATTCAAGCAAGTAATGTGCAATATAAATTTCGAGATATTTATATAGACGGCACAATGAATTTAATGCTGAAGACTATGTTATGATATGGATTAGACCAGAACAATATCCTTATAGAACTCATTGAAAATTGCATGCATGTATTACTAGGCGATTCAAAGTGCTACAATGAGTTGGTTCAAATGTTTATGTTATTGATTTACCATTTTATTTTTTAATTAGATCCATATTTAACAATGAGTATCTAGCTGCATACAAGAAACTACATTATATTCCAAATAATCCAATTAAAGTGCCATCTAATTCTCTTCATGGTGATTCTATTGAAACATTTACCCCTTTCACTTTAATATCAACACAAAAGGATAATATTAATGTTATTCTAGATGAACAAATTGTTTTACTAGGGATGGTGAAGTTTCACTATTTCTAGTTTGTTGAGTGGGCCAACCTGATTCATATTACACTTGGATCATTAGAGATACATTGCAACAAATGATCTAGATCTTTAAGAGTACTATCAAAGTCGTTTAGAGCTATACTTTATGAAGTCAAGTTTCTCTAACTTCGGGAGAGTTAGTGGAGACATCAGATCGACATCGCAAATTACATGAGTATATGAATAAAGACGATAAAAGATAACCCACCCTTTCACTTTTTAGTTGAGAGACTGAACCCATCTAGGCCTATTTCATAGTCTTAGTTTTATTTATTTGGAGTTGTTATGTTAGACAGTTTTAACTTATTTTATTTTTTTGGGTTATTTATGTTAGATATTTTTAATTAATGGGATAAGCCTAAATGTTAGATGTTTTAGGATTACGAGATTTATATGTGTCCCTTTTAGTTTTGTGAGACAATTTTAATGAATTAAATAAAAATTACAGAATATTTCTCCTCTAAATTCTCCTTTCTTTCTAGCTTTTCATTGTTTACTTTTAATTCTTGGTTTTTGTTTCCTTTTTTTATTTCTTTGAATTATTGTCATGCATCAGTTATGTCATTAAAAGAGAAGTATAAAAAGTGCAAGGGCTTGAATCTTGATTGCTCAAGCAAACAAACAATATTTTCGAAGAGCTAGGGTATTTGTGTTGTTGCACCAAATATTCTTTTTAAATTAATTTCTTCATTTTATTTATATATATATATATATATATATAAACAAAACGATCATAGAATAAACATTTACCCTTTCATAACTGGTTAGGCGTATAAATTAATAATATAAATAAATTTGCGGATTCTAATAAAACTCCAATACCCAAGAACTGGGCAATCAAATATCTATATATACATGTAACACCTCGAGTTGGGAAGCAGTCATCGCGATAAAATATCGAATAAAAAATTGCAGGCGTGATGGAGCTAAAGAAAATAATAATTCAAAGAAAAAGAGATGCCGACAGCACACTACGAAAGAGAGAGTTAGACTTTTACTTCCTTGAACACGAAATCAAGCGACTAAACAATGAAATAAACTATTGAACCGAGAAAAATGAGGGGAAAAACAACTCATGAATTCCAATGCTTAATTCCACATTTGGAGGCCGAAGGGAGGATGGTGTAATTAATGCTGCCAAAGTTTGTTTTCCTTCCTACAGTAACTTGATGTTATTATAATTGTAATATTTTAAGTATATTTAATAAATTATCATCAAGTGGTTCAAGGAAAAGAAAAGAACATACATAAATGTTTATAAAAAAAATTTAAGAAAATATGATAATTAATTTAAAAGTAAAAATCATATTATTTTTAAATAGTTTATAAATAATTATTATGACTTGTAAAATTTAACACTCCTAATTAGATTTTTAATTTCATTATTAGATTGTCTTACAAGTTTTACATTCGTTATAAAATATTCCAAAAAATATTTTATAAATTTTACACTTATTATAAAACTAAATTAATCAAAGTAAATGTTTTTCTTTGATATTTTCTAGTGAGATTTATGTCAATTGCTAATTATAATATGTAACACAATAATTCCAAAAAATTAAATATATACCTACTACTTTCTATGTAAAAATACTAATATAATTGGAAATTAATCATTATGGCTTCAGTTACTTTAAACTAATAGCTATATGGGTAATTTCACTTAGTGATTATAAATCGTTAATTATATTTAGTGAAGTAAAATTCCATTAAAAAGTAAGTTAGCTTTTATATTTCTAATTAATTATATAGTTAATGAAAGTTAAACTAACATATATTTATACCTTTATATTAGCGATATATATGGAAACATCATAAGAAAAACAACAAGCACAAGCAATCAAAAATTTTATTAAATAAGGTCACCACACAAATAATTTTAATTTAAAATTTCATTACTAAATATTTTTTTAGATATAAAACTCCTTAAATAAACATAAAAATTCACTTAAACAAATTAAAAACCTAAAACTAAAAGAAAAGGTGATAAAAGTTAAAAAATAAAAAAAACTAGGAAATTTAAAGAAATAAAATTAGCCCAAATAGCACTTTCTAAGCTTATTTTAAAAGTTCTTTTGGACCTCAACTAGTTACAACAAGTTGATCTATTATAGAAATCAGCATGCAAAATCTTATAATAAAATTTAAACATGGTGGTATCATAATTGGATAAAAAAATTATTAGTTTTTTTTAATTAGACCAATCACCTTGTATGAACCATGTCTATTTTGAGTTTAGCCTTTTCTCATTAGTCCATAAACATGTTTGCAAGATTGTCTTTATAGCTCAATTATATCAAGATCACATGAATTAATCTCATTATATTTGAAAAAAAATATGTTTTCAAGTTTTGGCCATCCATTCATATATGTTACTGTTATTGTTAACCATTTAAAGCATTCTTGGTGTCTTTTTACTCCATTGATCTTTAGCATACTAGCATTGTACACTTAGCTTATTTAGGTAAAGCATTTCAAAAATCAACTTCCAAAACAATTAATCTTTATAGGATAATTATTACTCATCAATCAATGGTTTATTCTACATCGTATCTTTTTTCATACCATTCTAATTTTCCACTCCCATTCTTCTTCTTTTTTTTTCTCTTCATAAACTAAAATAAAAGTAACAAATCTCACCCTTGCTTTCAACAAATTCCCCCTCCTTTACGGGTGTCAACACTATATACTTCTTTTTTATCCTAAGAGTGTATGTAATATATTGTCCATCATATATAATATTCTTATCATATTATTATGACCTGCCCGAAAACAAATGATATGTATCTAAAAAAACTACATCATGTTAAACATTATCAAAATTTATTTTGCTTATAGAAAATGAAAGAACACATCTTTTTTCTATAATTACCTTGGTATCTTGATTTAGCCAGTTAAGTTTGTAAGCTTAGAGTGTTTTTCTAACTTGAGTTGTAACTTCTCTACTACTTTGGTCAACATCATATTTTCACAACTACAACTATTGATTATCATATTATATATTTTATCCTTTAAATTACAAGTTAAATAGAAGAGACTAGTATGTAGTTAGTCCCTGCTCGAATTATATTTTAAGAGCAAGCAATCTTTTTAAGATAAGTATGGTAGCATTGTCATCATCTTATAAAATCTCATCACTACCATTTGAATTAATATAATTTGGATTACTTAAGTTCACATCATGTTTTTCTACCAAATAATTTCTACTTAATAACTTTTTAGCTTATAATGCTTAAACATTCAATTCCTCAGCTCATCATATCTAAAATACCAAAATTTAAAATAAATACATAACTAGAAAGCTAACTTATAATTTGTTTAGCTGTTGATTCAGGTTGAATAGATTATATTTGTTTACCAGTATGCACCCCTTATTCTAGTAATATTAGAAACTACCTCTATTAGTTCCCTAGTAATATGTTATTTCTCTATAGTCAAAGCTCCCTAATAGGTTTTAAAAACTATCCATAAAGAATACAGACACATCATGTTCTAAATGGATTGTTGTAATCCATTTGGATACTTAGCAACCAACTATCCTTTTATTATTTTTTATAGATCATTCCTAGCCATTGTTGGTAAACATTATTAGTATATTCATCAATAGTTCTTCCATATTTTCTCAATATATTGATTCCTCACTACAAAATCTAAAAGTTCATTGAAAGAAAGAAAGTACTCCTTTATATATCTATTTCTTCATCATTTCCCTATCATTAAACTTCCATTTATCTTATTTTCCTAGATCTCTTTAATTGCTTCCACCAAGCAAAAGCTCACCCTTTTTATATGAATGTGATTGGCTTTTTCTTTATCTACTCCAGGAGTTCATTACACTCAAAAATATCTTTAGTTCATTCAACCAATTAGTAAGTTCTTTCACCTATAAGGTTCTTGATCGTAGACGATGAAAGAAAAAATCACATTTGGTCTTACTAAAATTGATAAAAATATTCACCAATGATAAATAAAAATATTTTTTTATTTATTTTCTCTCTTGTTTTCTCTTATTCTTGTCATGTATACGGCGTTACGACGATCATCCTTCCAGATTGGAATAGTCAAGAATGAGAGTTGTCACCTAACATTTTGGTTATAAAAACCCTACTCGGTCTCAAAGTCTAAGAAAGGGCATTGATTGTGTAAAAGAAAGATATGAACACCCTAAACATGTCTTACCTGAAGTAACCTGTGTTGTTTATTTATCTGATATAAACTAAAAAAATATTGTGTTTTTTTCACTGGTAGTCTATTTAAGGTTAAAGAAAAGTCTTTATCAGTAAGGAGGTCCTTATTTTGTCAGGTTAAAAATCTAACTATTATACTGCAAATATAAAAATAAAAATAAATTATGTTTTTATTTAAAATCAGAAATATATCTTCCATATAAGTTCATAATCTCATATATTAAAAGAAAAATTGGTATTTTTGAATTGTAGGTAAAAATCCTTTAAAATTTAACAAACTTGTTATAAAATATGTACAAAAGTATTTTAAATTTTTAAAATAACTGCTCAAATTATTTTTTAGAATTCTTGGCATATGCAAATAAAAAAATAGATTAACTTGATTAAATATAAGCGGGGTAAACCCAATGAAGTCAAGTTGTTTGGTTAATCTTATCTAGACTAAAGATAGCCTCCCGTCAAATTTTTGGAATTCAAATAATGAGAACATGTTCGGAAGTTTATCTATATTTTCATCACCCATGCATGAGCAGCATTTCTTGCATATCTGCATCCTGTTTATATTTGTATTTCAAAAATATTTTAACAAAAATTAAGTTTTTTTTCCTTCAAATTCATGTTTTATTATGTGTTTTTTTCTTTAAATTCACCACTCATGCATGAGAAGCATTTATTGTATGTTTACATTTGTTTATTTTTACATTTTAAAGCTTTTAAAAAAATTAATTTTTTTTTCAAATTCATATTTTTTTTTGTGTTTTTATATAATGATGTAAAAAATTATTTTAATATATTTTCAAATAAAAATATTTTAAAAAACAATTACTACTCCACTCTCAAACAACATCTAATATAAAACATGGTTTTTATCCGTTTCTTTTCAAGGAAAAAAAAAAAGAATTAAGAAATCCCAGTAATGCTAATTGTCCATTATTCTAGAATTTTGACTGAACATTCAAAGTTCGTATATAGTCATTTGAAATTTCTTTCAGATTCTTTGTGCCTCTGATTCTCTTACAGTATATGAAAAAACATTTGCTCCTCTTGCCATTCAACCCTCATGCATCCATCATCCATCTGTCGAATCTCCCTCCAAATCTTGGTACTTCAGAGACTTCGCCAACAACAGAATAGGTTTGCCCTGTTTATTTTTGTATTATAAAAAAATTGAAAAATTTTAATTGTTAATTTTAAATTAATACTTTTTTATTATTATTAGATTATTTTAATATATTAATATCAAAAATAATTTATAAAAAATAATATTTTAATACATTTCCAAATAAAATACACATTAAAAAAATCATACCCATTCTCTCGATTACCTAAAAAGACAACAACCAGAAACATATATATAACTTAGATCCAATAGCGGATACACTTGGAGAGCAAATAAGTCATACGAATTCTTTTAATGATTACATGCATTAATTAAAGCACCAGGTCACATCATGTCGTTATCTTTTCTTCCGAGGCTTGCAATCTATTTCATTAATTATAATCTTGAACAAAAAATAAATACCAGACGTTTTGGAACAGTTCTTCTTCTTGGATTTGGTAGCCCGTTGACAATAATCTTTTAAAATATCAAGATAGATGAAAATCGCCCACCTGCCTTGGCCTCCAAGGGTGGACAATAATCTTTTAAAATATCAAGATAGATGAAAATCGCCCACCTGCCTTAGCCTCCAAGGGTGGAGATAACTCTCATAGCTATGTATCAATTCTGCTATCCTACAGTCTGCCCGTGGAAAATCAAGCTACCGATAAATCCTTGTTTGTGAAGAGATCGTAAATGACTAACTACATATTATCCTTTTAATCCATAAGTAAATCTTGATTCTGATAACCATCTAGGTGGTGGTCAAATGATAAACACTTGAGATCAAGGGATTTGTTCCCTCTATAATCTCAGGTTCGAGCTCTTAGTTGCTCATATGATGACCACTAGAAACTTACATGGTCGTTAACTTCGGGGCTCGTGGAATGGTCGTTAACTTCGGGGCCCGTGGGATTAATCGTGGTGCGTGTAAAATTAATCGTGGTGCGTGTAAACTGGCCCGACACCCATGTTAATTTTTTTT
>NW_011500173.1:182498-253188 GCF_000495115.2 Populus euphratica | reverse complement strand
CAGTGATCAGGAATATTCAAAACATTTTGCACTGTCTTCTGTTAGTTTGCTTTTAATTGTATGTTTAGGAAGCAGGATTCTGACTATATCAAATTCCAATAATGTCATATTTACTTTTTATATTTGGCGTGAAGTGAATAAAAAAAAAAATTAACCCTGGGCCTGACAAAAGGCAACATCAACAGAATAACATTTTGCCTCATTCCGGAGGAGTTGTTGATGTTTAAGTTTTGTACTCAATTGAGTACGTATATTCATGATAAATAATTATTTTTATTATAAAATTATTATTTATTTTTAATAATATTTTGATTAATAAATCTAAAGTTCTTGAAATAAAAATATTTTATAAAATAAATGGTTATAAATATATGTATTTTATATCGAAGTGTTATTTTTCAATATTTATATCATTATTTTATTAAAACTAAATATTAATTAGAATTATTAAAATTGATATATATTATGTTCTTTTTTAAATGGAAGGAAATAATTATTCATATAAATTAATTTTTAAAAAATATTTAAAATTAATATATAGATGCTTATTAAAATATAAGTACATTGATCTAATTTACATAAAGATGAGGAGATTTTATATTTATAAAAAGATTTATATGACTGTTATATAAATAGTTTTTAGATTTTAAATCATTAAATTATATTTAATTATAACTATATGTTGCATTGAACAAAGTTAATAAATTGAAAAATATTGAATGTAATATATATTATATGAAGGTGTTTGAGTGATGAAATGATGATTAATTATTTTAAATGAATTTAAATATATATATATATATATATTATATGCTCTAGAATATTATGAAATAATTGTCCAAGACAGACTAAGGTTTGAAAAGGTTTTAATTTTTTTTTCAAAGAATTAATAAATTGCAACGCGTTGTATTGCTCTTATTTTATTAATACACTTGCATCAGTCGTATATAGCTATGCTATGACCAAGTGACTCAATATAATGCCTAAAATTGAATAAATCTACTCTTAATTGCGTGAACCAAACTTTATTAAAACGCGACTCGATATGACCTTCCAAGTTGAACAAATCCACTCTTAATAATTTAAAAAAAAAAAAAAATCTGCCCTGAATTTATGCTGCTATCAAACATCAGATGATGATTTGATTCTAACCCAGTACCTGCTGCAATGGCGAAACATATAATATTTCGTGAAAGCACTAACATTTAACAGCTGAGCTCTGAATGATAAACAAACGTCATTCCTCCCTGTCGTTTCAGATAACTTTATTTTCAAGCTTTAAAAGTGTGAATTGCAGGGGTCAACTCCTCCTCGTCCTCTTCTTCTTTATTTATTTTTTTAAACCAACTTCACCGCACAGAAAACGTTGGAGCTGACATAAATGAAGATCGGTTCAAACGATTAAGAACGGATTTAATAAGCTTGAGGGTGATCCAGTCACTTTCTAATAAAGTTTTGTTCAAGCTCCTCAGATTATACTTATTCAAATTAAGGCCTCATATCTAGAAACTTGCGAAATAACAAATAAACTAAAGAAATTGTTGGTAAGGACCCTTTTCGGAGCTATCAGTAAGAAATAAAAAGTAAAAATCCACTCTGTTAGGATCTTTTTTTGCCAGCATCATAGTTTGTTTTCATGTTTCTTCGCATGCTTTTTGATTCATGGAACGCAAGAAAACATTATACGTAAACAACGAAGAGAACATGCTGGTGGAGAAAGAACTTTCAAGCTCGAAATCAATCAAACAGCTACAGCTTCCAAATAATCCAGATACAATTTGCTAAATTTGAAACCTTACAATTCAGTTGTGTTGGGTAATACAATCTGCATCGATGCTCACAAATTTCTTTCAAATTCAAAACCAATCAAAGAATCATTATGTGCCTTGGCAGATGTCATTTGACTCTCATGCACTGGTGTAGAACCCCTCCAAATTTTTTATGCATGTGCCGCTTCAAGTACATTTTCTCCACCTTTTCCCACCCTTTGATCCCCATTTTCTCCCTCACAGATGGACTTTTAAGTACAAGTTCGATATTTTGAGCAAGAACACGAGATCCTGGACGTCCCACGGGATGAAGAAGTCCTGTTATGCTGTGCTCAACAATTTTTTACGTGTTCATACTCATAATGCATTGTGCATTACTGTAGAGTTTTTTTTTTGTCCTGGAGTATAATTACAATGTTGCCCTTTCTAAAAAAACAATTAATTAGTCATTAAAGATAATTTATCTTTTCATAGTACATTAGTTATTAACAAATTGAATGGGAATAACTCAATCATTTACTCTTTAAAAAAATTTTAAAATATAATAAACTACACATGTGAAAGGTTATGACAATTAACGACAGGCTTTTTTAGTTTGGCTGGATTTATCTTAGCAACCCCTTCCTTCTACGTCGACCGGGTGTGGCGTTTCTAACCTTCAGTTTGGCATTAGTGGGAATTTCTTTATTTTTATTTTTTTTTCCTTCTTGGTTTCTAAACATGGCACAACAAAATTTCAAACCAGCCTTTTAATTTATTTTATTTTTTAAATTTGATCCATATTATTTTAATTATTATTATTTATTTGAAATGGTTTAAAGAATTAGATTTTTTTTTCAATTTTATCCTCCTTTAATTTTTATTTGTCAGGTTTAGTCTTTATTCTTTTAATTTTTATTTGTTTTGTTTTATATAATTTTTAGAATTAAAATTTTTTTCTTATTTTATCTTCTTTTAGCATTTTTTTCCTATGGGATTTGATCCTCTATTTTTTTTTAATTTGCAATTCATTTTTCTTTGGAAAAAATTTTAATTAAGTATTTTTTATAATTTCATCCTCTAAAATTAAATTGGTTAAGGATTGAGCTTTTTCATTGAACCCAAATCTAAGATTTCATGAGTTGTCAGTTTGAAAGATTAACCTAAATATAGGATAATCATATGGGTTTGATTGGTTTATTTTTTTTTTTTTAAGATAATGTTTTTCAGTTTCATCATTTAAAAATTTTTATTTTCCAATTTTATCCTTCTTTTATTTTTTTTTATCTATAAGATATGGTTCTCATTCTTTTAATTATTATTTATTTTATTTTAGATTATTTCTTGAATTGAAGTTCTTTTACAATTTCCTTTATTTTTCTTATTTGTGATTGAATCCTCAATCTTTTTGTTGTCATTCCTTTTGCTTTGGCAATTTCTTTTTTAATTCAACTTTTTTTTATGATTTTATCAACGAACATTAAATTGGTACGAAATTGGGCTTCTTAATTAAATTTAGATCTAGAATTTCACGGTTATGAGTTTAGAGAATTAACCCCTGTTTAAAATATTTGTTTGGGTTTTTATGTTTTTTTCCTTTTGTTAAGCTATATTTGTTTGGGTTTTTATGTTTTTTTCCCTTTGTCTTATTTTATCTTCTTTTAGCATTTTTTTTTTCCTATGGGATTTGATCCTCTTTTGTTTTTTAATTTGCAATTCATTTTTCTTTGGAAAAAATTTTAATTAAGTATTTTTTATAATTTCATCCTCTAAAATTAAATTGGTTAAGGATTGAGCTTTTTCATTGAACCCAAATCTAAGATTTCATGAGTTGTCAGTTTGAAAGATTAACCTAAATATAGGATAATCATATGGGTTTGATTGGTTTATTTTTTTTTTTTTAAGATAATGTTTTTCAGTTTCATCATTTAAAAATTTTTATTTTCCAATTTTATCCTTCTTTTATTTTTTTTTATCTATAAGATATGGTTCTCATTCTTTTAATTATTATTTATTTTATTTTAGATTATTTCTTGAATTGAAGTTCTTTTACAATTTCCTTTATTTTTCTTATTTGTGATTGAATCCTCAATCTTTTTGTTGTCATTCCTTTTGCTTTGGCAATTTCTTTTTTAATTCAACTTTTTTTTTATGATTTTATCAACGAACATTAAATTGGTACGAAATTGGGCTTCTTAATTAAATTTAGATCTAGAATTTCACGGTTATGAGTTTAGAGAATTAACCCCTGTTTAAAATATTTGTTTGGGTTTTTATGTTTTTTTCCCTTTGTTAAGCTAATATTTTTTTTAATTTTATTCTTTAACATTTATTTATTTCTTAAATTTTATTTCCATTCTTTAATTGAACCCGAGCTCAATTGAGACCCAATCAAGGCTCAATGGGGAGGAGAATATGGGAAGAAAAAAGTTAACTCATTGTGATTGTCTTAGAGCCAGGGTTAGGTAGGGATTAAAACAATGACAATGTTAATTGTTTTTCAGTAGGTCACCATTTAAACATGGCAACCATTGCTTTATTAGCATGTTAGGTTGAATAAGCCATACCAATTTTTGTTTAATACAATGGTTGGATTTTGATCAAGTCTGCAATAAAGTGAGAGACAAGTCTTAACTATATATGAGTGAATTGTAGGCATTAAAAAAAAAAATTTCATGTTTTAATTACTTCACTCTATAAAAATATTATATAAAACACTAAAGGGTGTGGGTTTTTCATTGTTGATGACATTGTTCACTCACTCACAAACACTGTGGACATATTGTTTATTTTTAATAATTCATTTTGGTCCTTAAAGTCTTATTTCAAATGATTTGATCCTAATTGAAGGCCAATTTCTTTTGATTTCTTAGGCAATGGTAGAATTGAAAAAAAGGAGATCAAAATGAAAAAGATACCAAATTTAGGTGGTGTGTCAGAAATTTCATGAAAAACACACTTAGGTCCTCAAATTTTAAAAATAACACAAATTATATAATTTAGGTCCCTTTAAATTAAAAAAAATAATTTTTTGTATAAAAATTTATTTGCATTATTTTAAGTACGTAGTTACAAAAGGAGGAGAAAGATGAATTACTGAATTCCAGCGATAAGAGAGATAGTTGTCTTTCAAGTTATTTTTTACCACCAATATAGATATATTTTTGTTTAAACAGGCCCTATGCAACAAGATAAATTTGATGGTGGTGTTCTAGAGTCTCAATATTACATGAAAAAAAAAAATCTAAATCAAGAAAGAAAAATCTAACTTAGTTTGATTTCGGGGTTTTAAACCTTGTTTTGGGTTCTTTGGGTTGGTGAGTTGATTTGTAATTGTTTTGAAGGTGTTGGTGAGGTTTTTTGCATTGAAATTGCTTAAAAATTGAATTTTTTTAGGTAAAAATGACATTGCCTTATTTTTCTGGGCACTATAATGGTTGCTAGAATCTGGACTGATAAATGACATGTCATTTGCCTTGACAGGCAACACATTGTTTAAATATGTTATTTATCCCTTTAAAAAAATAAAAATAAAAATAAATAAATCTAAGCTCATGCTTGCTAGTAAAACACGAATCAAATACATGACTTGTTGAAAAAACTACAAAAACTACTTATTTTATTTTTACTCGAAATGCTTTTGCAATTACAAAAACACATTGACAAGACCTTTGTATATGATTTTTTAGCATGAAAAGAATATATTACCCGCGATGAAATATGGATAAAATAGCTTTGTTGGAGATGGTGTGTGTGTAACTGGTTCAAACACTAAAGAGTGGATTTATTCAATTCAAGTTAAAATAAATTGCATGATATACTATTTATGTTTGATTAATCCTGTTCATGGATATATTAAATAATGTAGTCGTTGAGTCTAAGTTGAATAGACAAATTGTTCCGTTGGACATCTCAAGAGACAAAGGGAAAAAAAATGTGGAAAAAAGCTCTAAATTTGGCTTCTGGTAATGGCAGTCAAATTTAGAAACAAGAAACTTGGAAAGGGCAATTACTTGTGTGAGAACAAAGAAATCCACAGAAAAAAACAAAGAGATCCATCCTTGACACCATTAATAATAGTTGAATTTTCATAAAGGGAGATAAACACACCCTAATTAATAGATAATTAATTTCCTTTTCATTAATTCTTATACGTACTCTCATCCAAGGAATCCAGTTTTTTTTTTGTGGGTGATGAATAAGGAGCAGAAACGTAGATGAGAAGGCTGGGGCAATGCGAAGAGCTACTACACACGCTAATGGCTTATTAATTAAAGCCAAGTTGGAGAAAGTTAGGGTTGGGATTAAGAGATCAGCATGGGCACGTCAGGCTTCCCTTATTTTCTTTTCTTTTCTTTTTTAAGAAGGCATATTTGTTACCTGGTCGTTATCATCTATATATATATATATGAAATAGAACATTAGAAATTAACATATAATATACGAGTTTTAAAACTCGAGATTTATGCGTCGACTTTGCTCCCATTTAGTAAGTTATATGCTTTTTGTTCCTGATTTCTTCCACCAAAGCACCAACACAGACAAAACCAGAAAAAAGGACAAAGTCAATAAATTGTGAGGACGTAATTGTGACACAATCAATCACTTTAATCTATGTGCGTGTGTAATATCACGTGACCAATAGAGAGGATTTATTTTGAGATATTTACAATGTAATTTCCAAGATATTTATTCTAATCTTTGTAGTATTTATTTATTTATTTATTTATTTATTTTGGGTGAACTTCACACATATTCAGAGAAAGAGAGAAATCAGATCACGGATTATATATATATTTCGTCAAATAGAGAGTCCATTGAAAAACAGATTTAGTTTCTTGAGTTTCATATATTTTTGTTTGTGTTATGGTTTTATGGGTTAATACGGTTATTTTCAAAAAATAAATGACTAATAAGTTTCACGTTGTTTTATAAGATCAATAAGTCCAGTTTTTAGGTGTATCTTTTAAATAAGTTTATGTCTTCTATATTTTCCTACAAAATCCTTCAAAAAATATTTGAAAATTTTTTATTTAACTTTTTTTCTTAGATAATAATTTACAACAAGTTTTATTATGTAAGTATTTTAATTTATTTTCTGGATTTTGACCATATATATATATATATGCAGTTATCTAAATTTACTCTTATAATTTCATTTTAATGACAAAAGCAAAATTACTAATAAATGTCTAATTTAGCTGGTGAAAACTACGAGGCAGTATTTATTTTGATTTTCGATTGTCCAGTGGGTTAATAATATATTAATTGGTTGTTTTTTACGTGTATGAAGAGAGTAATTCAAGTAGCACAATTAAATATAATATTTTTTTGAAAATAAACTATAAAATTAAACGTGTTGGTTCTAAAATATTAGTATAGAAATCTTAGATAACTTGTTTTACAAAATTAAACTTGTATGTAGTTTTTCCAAAAAACAATCAAAGGTGGGCCTCAACATTTCTATGTTCCAAGGGAAGCATTTATTAAAAGAACGCATTTCGTCTGCGCTCAAGTAGAAGCAGGCCCAAGGCCATTTTAAAACGGGCTTTACATTTTGTCTAGCCAATCTCTGCGAGTTTGGGTTCTCCAGGGTTTATATGTTCTGCAGTTTTTGGATGAATTCGAAGTTCAGGTTAGACATTAACTAGCTATTTTACGGTAACCTTTACCAGTTGCCATGAGCTTTGGGGCCTTCTTGTTTTTTCCTTTCCCCCCTCCTCCTATTTAATTGATCATATCATCAATGGCGTTTTGGATTCTTAAATCTTATAAATTTCAACATTTATCTGTTCCTTGGCGTGTGACTTGGATACACACAAGTAGTTTTGCTAGTCAAGATTTCACCAAGGAATAGCGCAGATACAAAGAACACAACAGAGACTACTCTTTCGGGCTGCTCTAAGCCAGGATCTTGTGAAAATCCTGGTCCTGAAATGATGGACGCAAGCAACATTTGCAAAGTCTGCTATGTAACAACGACTCCCCCCTTTCCCTTCAGAGAACAAGAGGCTGCTAACACTATATACAAAGTGGGGATAATAGCATACAACTGCTGTTTCTAACATTTTGAACGTCAAGATAACATGGATAGGTGGAAATAAGTATCATGTCCACTGAGTTGTATTCCGGTGATTCCTCATTCGAGCATATTTATGCACAGGAAGATAAACAAGGTAACTTTGTAATTATAAAGGGTTATTTTTTTTTTATGGTTTACAACTATGTATTCCATTTTTTTCCTTGTGTGGACATATCATTTATGAATTATATTGGACGGAATAAGATACTGGTTTTAGTTTTTTTTTTTTTTGATTTACGTGAGGTGTCCGGGCCAGCTTACGCGCACCACGACTAATCCCCATGGCCCACGGAACATGTTGTAAGCCCAGTGAGCAGGTAAGGCACCGCGGGGGTGACAGGCGTGCACGGTAAGGCTTGAACCCAGGTGCGGAGGAAGGGGATAAGCCCCTCCCACCGCTGGGCTAGAACCTTACTTACAACTGATTTTAGTTTTAACAGATCATTATTGATCTAAATTGTCGAGTCAAGTTTTTAATTTTATTAAGAGGTGTGCTATGTATTAGAAGTCCAAAAGAACTTGATTGAATGCTAGGTTACACACCCCATTACTAGTTCCTAATGCCTTGTTTCAAAATATGAGAGTGAATTTTGTATTAAGCTTACCTTATATACATTTTTTTTTTGTTATTAACAGGTTCTCAAAGATAATCCATTTCATAGCCTACTAAAAGATCATGAATGCATCTCGGGTTGCCCAATTTTACTTTAATGATGTGATTCATTTGCATGGAATTTCTAAGTTTACCACTTTAAATATGGATGTAAGAACTCGGCTAAGCTTTAACAGTGTTTATTATCCTTAAATAAATGGGTAGACAAAGATCGTTAATTGTTATCTTGGCAAATTACTGTGAAGCTTGGTTGGAGATAAACCAAAATAGTAGGATATGGCATTGTCATAAACATAGTTCACTTATAATAGGTTTTAAAATCGAACACCCTGCTAGTTCTTTTAAGGTTGTCTATGGACAAAATCCTTCCAGAGTACTTGAGCTAATTCTTGTTCCTCGCATTGGACGATTGAGCATCTAAGCTATAAATATGACGGATTACATGCATGAAATTCATGAATAGATCAAGCAAACAATCAATGACAACAATACTAAGTAGAAGGCTCTGAATGATACTTATCATATGAGAGTGGTGTTTAAGGTTGGTGATTTGATATGGGTAGTTCTTACACATTGTAGGTTTCTAGTGAGTGAATATAACAAATTGATAGAAAGAAAGACAAATCTCTATGAGGTATTATAGAAGATAAATAATAATAATTATAGGATTCATCTTTCTAATCATCTAAAGACTTCTGATATTTTTATTGTCCAACACTTGACATTTTATTTTAAGGAAGAACATAACTCGAGGATGAATTCTCTCTAACTCAAGGAAAATGATATAGTTGAGTTTGAGATAACTAGTAATTTTGAGTAATCAAGTGTGAATTTACCACAAATAAATGATGATCTACCCTAAAAAGATTATGTGAATAGCCTAACATGTGTATTTATAAATTAGTGGGATAGGTTTTAGCTTAAGAAGAGGCATGGTTCTACCAAACCAAAATGATGGCTTAAAAGAGCCATAACATCTTTATCCGACTGTTAGAACGAGTTTCAATCTTTATAGGAGTTTCTAAAGTTGTTTTTTTTTTAGTAGCTCCTATAACACTACGCGGATAAGTGAATCTTAAAATATCCAAATTCTCATCCCAAACTTTGTTTTGGTTAATTTTGTAATTTCTATATTTTTCTTGAATTTCTTACTTTGTTCTAGATTTTATAGTTATTTTTAAACTATTTTCATATGTTTATATTGTTTTTTAGTTAGGATAGATATTTTGGTCTATTTAAAGTTTTCTAAACCTCCCAAGGTAAAGAACTTCATCGGTAATTTTTTTTAGAGAAAATAAAATTATAAATTTAAGTTTTATATTTATAGCCACTCTCGCTTTTCAATTATTTGTGTTTTTTTGATATTTTAGCTTTTGCATCACATGGTGCAAATTATCTTAAGTATTTACCTTCTTTACAATTATGTTCCACGCTTTACTCTGAGGTAGCGCGCAGTGCCATCCCTGGGTTAAGGAACTCTCAAACATAGCATGAACATAATCTCCTCTAGCTAGCAAGCTAAGCATCCTATACCTGCATTTTCCCAAAAAGATGGGAAGCCATGTTCCAAATTCTAAACAGATCTCCAAGAGCATCCATAACCTTGAGCGTGTTCGAAATATTTTCTTTCTTCGAGTAACGTACGTAATGGTCGAAGAGGCTACGTGGTGACAATGAACCTCGACGAGTGGTCTTTTCTATTATAAGTAAATATCGTGCCATGACAATTTCAAAAAGAACTATCCGAGTGGAAGATGCCGAGTTGAGAACGATAGCAGTACTGGAAATAGAAGTCCACCTCTGGGGTCATAAAATTATCAAGTTAGTGAGAGGTACCGTGAATTCCCTTTCAAATTTGCATACCACAAACTCTCAATATGGGAGAAAGGATTTCCATTTCTCTTTGATGTGGGTTCAATGATCCTAACACCATAGGCAAGAAAAGGGTATGGCTTTTTTTATTTTTTATTTTTTTTTCCCGTAAATGCCAGCTGTGCAACAGAGATGGTGCTATTAGAAAGAAAGTTGGACGTTCATTGAAGCATGAAAGTGACATCTTTGGGCTTTCAGTAGGTAGTAACATGCGTTGCTATAAATTGGAGGCTCAATGTGCTACTTTTCCAAGTCATGGGTCTTATAATGCAGAATGGCGTCTCATTTTTTCCCCTCCAAATCAGCTGGAAAATCGTGTGAGATGGGAAAGAAATGTGCATCACAAAATAAGATACTCGTTCGTCATCTTAGTAGACTGACTTCTTGGTCTCTAGTAGTGCTGCGTGATGTGAGGATGACCATGGTGCCATTAGCATGCGACTGTACAGTCCAAGCCTGGCCTGCTTTTTGCTGGTAACCTCATCCAAACTTAGCGTAAATGACCGACGAGAAATATAAGCCAGAAGAGATCATGCAATTCATTTAAGAAGCTGTCGAAATTTAGGTTTGACCCAGTTAATTTGGTGGGGGTGTTGTACCAAAAAGAGAATAGCAGTAATTTATTTGGGTACAGAGATTATTTTCCCATGATGCGTCCATGATCTAAGGATGATTTTTGTTGCTTTGAGACGTAATTGAGCAGTCTCTTTCAAACTTTATTTATCCTGCAATTTTCTGGATTAGTCCAACTGCTCGGTGATCACAATAGGTTAAGCAAGCATAGCATATTCTATTGTCCTTAAGTGCTTGGACTGAACCCATAAATTTTGCAGCTAATCTTAGGCCAGCAACTTGGGATTTTGTTCTCATTTGCCAAACTCCTCCTGGGACAAGTGGGAAGAATCAAGCGTACTTGCTCTCTCCTAATTTGCTGAAGACAAAAGGCGTTGTTTCCACTCCAGCTTAATTGAGACGATTAGAGCTGGTTTCCTCTCTAGATCAGGTCATTGTTTGCTGCAAGTTATAATATTTAGGGTTTTGGAAGAGTGTTTTGCTGTCCACCTCTTGTAGCCTGATCAGGCCAGTTTAATTTCTCTTTAATGTTTTAATTAGGCATTGTAATTGAATAAGTATCCAAGATTTTAATAGTTAATAAAATACTAAAGATGAAGACATATTGTATTAATACTTACCATTTATATGTTTGTAATGAAAAAAACATATAAAAGTAGGGATTGAAACAAAATTTAACTCATTGAATGGTCCTCCTGCCTTGAACATGTTTTCTCCTACGTGGTTCTCATGGAATGGTCACAACAATAAATGGAAGGGTGTCAAATCCAACATGAAGAGAAGTTTGCCGGAATCGAGAGACATGCATGAAATAAATAGATTTTTATTTTGAAAATTTTCATTTTCATTTTGGTTCTTCTTCTTTTTAGTCTTTCATTCCACTTTAATTCTCGATTTTTTTTTCTTTCCTAGTTTAATATAATTTGTTTGTATGGCACAATTCAAGTCGTTGATTTCTTGAAATAGACACCATTAATAAACCTCTTACATCGTCAGTGATAAATTGAATGAAGGAATCATACATGACTATGACTAAAATTAAATTTGTGGGGCTAACATAATCGTTGTGTTGTGTTGTTCAATATTGAAAAAGCAGTGAATGATAACATGTACAGATGATAACCAGCATATGCGTAAAGTGGGCACTTGCCTGCCCTATATATATATATATATATATATATATATATATAATGTTTTGAGAATAAGAAAATAATTCTAAGAAATTAAAATGAAAATGAGAAATAAAAATTAAGAAAAAATTGCATGAAAACGTGTTGGTATAAACCTTGGTTAAAAATTAGAAACGTTAACTTGAAATTGTAATGGGTATGTATATGAAACAAATGATGAAAAGGAAAAATAAATATATTTTAGAATAAGAAAATGGTTCCAAAGACTTATCAAAATAACTTATATGGTTCTAGCCATGATTGAATAAGAAAATTTAAATTTTGATGAAAAATCATCTATTGATTAATTTTATGCTATTGAACAAAATTCTCAATTCAACCGTCAGATTAGACTGAAATTTTACGATAAGCCTCCTAACATATTGTTTGTATGGGTTAAAACTTTAGGGTAATCAATGTTTGAAAAGGCCATGTAAGAATATCAATGGTCGGATAAAAAATAACATGTAAACTCATTAATGGTGATTTTGTAAATAAGCTAGAAAAACTAGAAATTCAGCTTGTTTTTTTCCCCTTTAAATTATCGACGAATGCTAAGAAAATCATAAGAGAAAAAAAATTGAGAGTTTCCTCACTAAAACCTTACAGAAAAAACAAGATTTATGCCAAGATTGACGAGAGAGTAAGAATTGAACATATCTAACTTAAGAATTAAAGAGAAAATCAAGTGAGGGAAAGAGACTAGAAAGACGAAACTCATGACATTAAAAGAAAAAAAAAGAGAGAAAAACTTCAACTAGTTAACATTCTAAATTTATATTATTATCAAGTAAGACATTACAAATTCAATTATATAAGTTTAAGTAAAGATTAACAAATTTTATGCAAAATTCTTAAATTTTAAATTAGGGTTCTTAAATGTTAAATTGAGGAAAAGTGATATTATGAAAATATGATGTTGTAATGGAATATGGTGTATATAACTTTAAATAAAACATAATTCAAGAAGAAAAATTAAGTGTTAATGGTGAAAGTAGAGCTAGTTAATTAGTACTTAAAAGTATATTTTTATCAAGGTTTTATATCATTATTTTGGACTTAAAATATCAATAATTCCTTAGCTAAAGCATGTTTTATAATAACAAGTTTGATACCATAAGGTACCTTTAATTTATGGTAAATGTTCATCTTAAATGCATGCCTATCATATAAATAAAATGATTGATTTATAAGTTGAAGTATTAAAATTGAAAGGACAAAAAGATTGTCAAACTTAGAAAAGATATGTTGGTGTAGTCCAAACTGGAACACTATTCGATAATTCGGTCATTTCTAGAGCTGTAGATCTCGGATTTAGGTCTACTTTATATCGAAGGAAAGGTAAGAGATAAGCCTACAACTTTCATGAGAGTTCAAGATTTAAAAAGGTTGCTTTCAAGTCCAAATTCTAGCAATAACAAATAAGTCTGAATTTGTCCTGCAGCCCAGACAATGTTCAGTGTTAAGCCTATATCTTGAGTTCTAGATTCCAAATGACCTCAATTTTTTTTCCTGGAAAGATGAGACAATTTTCTAGAGCTTTTATATGAAGGTCTAGTTCAAATTATAATGTTATTAACGACATTTTTTTTCAGACAAAAGAAGATAAGATTGTCACCAAGTTAAGAGTTGGTCACCCACTCATTAATTAGTTATCAAATCAATAGTTCGGTATAACCGACACTTGTGCTATGAAAGGAATTTGGTTTGTTGTTAACATAAGTTATAATCATGAATACCTAACAATATTTACAAGTATTAATATTATTCGAATAAGATAACTAATGTAATCATGTTAACAATTTATATTCTAATTGGAACCTCTTTTGTGTGTAGTTTCCAATTAAATAATAAAAGTTTATACTATACTTGTTCGAAATACCATTAGTGGATCCTCTAAGTTGATATTTGTTGTTATCATTGTTTAATCCTTACATTGATCTTTCATCTCAAAGTTCTCATCAACTTCTTTTTTCTCTTTTTCTTCTTCTTCTTCTTCTTATTATTATTATTCTTGTTGTTGATGTTGTATTGCTGTTATTTATAATTTTATAATTAACCTTCCTATGGTTTGACCCCGGTCTTGTTGGATTATTTATTACTTTAACACTCCTACACTTGGGAGAAGACATCAATTTTTTGGTCGTGTCACTAGTCATTTAGGAAGGCAAGAACTTTTGGAACAAACATAAAAGTGTGCTAGCTATGTGTAATTAGTATGTGTTATTATGTTGATAAGGATTCAAATGGATTTAATTATATTGTTTAGCTCTAGTTGAAATTTCAATGTAACTTCAAAAAAGACTAAGAAATTGATCACAAATAATTTATGGTTATGTGTTGGTTGGTTGAAATAAATAATTTATAGTTAGTTACGAAGATAATTGGTTAAATGATTGGTTGGTTACTTATAATAAATAAGAAACATTTAAAAGTGTTGATAATGAGAAGATTTTATAATGTTTTTAACATATAAAGTCTCGCATGGAGCAATTATGAATTATAAGAGGAAAAAAATAGAATTTTGTGGAGTATTTTTTTTATAATATATGTAGATTTTTTCACTTTATATTATAAGCTCATAATTTTTGAACTTTTTTATCTTAATTAATTTAGTTATATATTTATATTATTTTTTCCCTACAAATCTGTCCTTGTATGGTAATGGATTATTATATTAGAATTAAAATATTTACATAATATTTGGTTAAAATATATTATTGTGCTTTTGAAATATAACATGATGAAGAAACAATTAAGTATATTAAAGATATTTTAAAAATATATTTCATTTATACAAAGTTATTTATAGTTTTTTTAACCTTAGGTGTGTGCATGTTTGCATAATTTTTATGAAAGTAAAAGTTCAAAAAACTAAAAAAAAAATTAAAATTTTAAGAGTGCTTGCCAAAATACACATACATAAATGTGTGTAGGTACGAATGTATAGGTAAGCAGACATCATTTCACTAAGAAATTTCAATATAACCAATAAAAATAAAAATAAAAATAAAAGAGGGTGTGAAAATAAGTTTCACTAACAACTTTGCTTTCTATATCAACCACACCAAAATCGCCATCAAAATATATCTTTAATTTAAAAATATTTTTATAGATGGCCAATCTTTTATCATCATTATGATAACTTATGGCCAATGTGTTAAGTCCATGGCAATTATTATTTTTTCCCTACAAATCTGTCCTTATATGGTAATGGATTATTTATATTAGAATTAAAATATTTATATAATATCTGGTTAAATATATATTGTTGTGCTTTTAAAATACAACATGATGAAGAAACAATTAAGTATATTAAAGATATTTTAAAAATATATTTCATTTATACAAAGTTATTTATAGTTTTTTTAACCTTAGGTGTGTGCATGTTTGCATAATTTTTATGAAAGTAAAAGTTCAAAAAACTAAAAAAAAAATTAAAATTTTAAGAGTGCTTGCCAAAATACACATACATAAATGTGTGTAGGTACGAATGTATAGGTAAGCAGACATCATTTCACTAAGAAATTTCAATATAACCAATAAAAATAAAAATAAAAATAAAAGAGGGTGTGAAAATAAGTTTCACTAACAACTTTGCTTTCTATATCAACCACACCAAAATCGCCATCAAAATATATCTTTAATTTAAAAATATTTTTATAGATGGCCAATCTTTTATCATCATTATGATAACTAATGGCCAATGTGTTGAGTCCATGGCAATATGGGTTTGACAAGTTGTCAACCCAATATAGTTGAATTCAACCAAGGTTAGGATATAATATATTTGGTTCCAACCATGTGTTGAGCCCAAGACAATATAGGTCTACCAAATTATCAAACCTAATAAAGCTGGGTTTAACCAAGGCTAGGATATAATACATTTGGTTTCAGCCATTTGTTCAGCCCAAGACAATATGAGTCTACCAAGTTGTCAAACCCATTAAAGTTGGATTTAGCCAAGGAAAGGACCCAATATAATTGGGTTTAGTCATATACCAAACTCAAAGCAATATGAGTTTGGCAAGTTGTCAAACTCAATATAGTTGGGTTTAGCCAAGGAAAAGACTTAATACACTTGGGTTCAGTTATGTTCTAAGCCCAAGGTAATATTAGTTTGGCAACTTGCCGGACCTAATATAGTTAGATTCAGCAAACAGACAAACTCTCCCGAGAACACGACTAATGGACATACCCATCTTTTTTGGGCCTAGCCAAAGGAAGCATTCATCTTCCTTGGGTTAAGTAAAGGGAAAAACCCAATTCCATTGGGCTCATCCAAAGAAAGGACCCATATTTTTTTTTCAACCAAGAAAAGGACCCTTTTGGTCCAACCGAGGGAAAAAGTTTAGTATTCATGGGATCAGCTACTTTTTGTATCCTACTCTTCCTACACAAGTGTATAAAAATCTCTCAAAGACCTACCATATTTATCCCTCAATAAATGTTATTAGGGAAAGCTAACACTTCAGCCCCTACTCTTTATAATAGGACAAAATTCATTAGTTATAAATACCTCATGAATTCTTCAAATACTAGAGGTTCACAATCTTTTCACTCTCAATATTTTTTAGCATACATATTTTAGATTTTATCTCTCTAAAAGATTACTTCACTTTATCTCTTTAAAAAGACATTTACTTAAGTATCTAAGAGTCCCCAAATCTACAAAAAAATATATATATAGGTACCAACCATTAGCAACTCTGTCCTACCAAGCATCTAGCATAAGCTATCAACCACCTTTACTATGGAGAATAGATCAAATCGTTAAAACCAAGAGATTAACCAATTATCTAACATATATGTCTTGCTCTTAAACTATTTGGATTTTTTTAAGACATTATTAGAGGTGCCATCTATAAAAACCTAATCAAAAAGCCATTGGTGTCTTCCTGAATCTTGCTTCTAACATTTTCAAGCACACAATAAATACACACCTAGGCCAAAACACGAGACAAGTCTACTCATTATTGTGAACACTCTTGCATAACCAAAGTTTCAACAACTCTTCAATATGAACCACCACCTTATTAAGGTAGTGTTAGCCACTCTAGGTAAGACAAGCAAATTTGGTCTATGCTTTTCCAACTTTATAAATACAATTGGAGACTCTTGAATTTGAAAAGTCTTTAAAAAGTACAAGTGTTATGTTTGTAACAAACCCAACTATATGACTTGATCAATGTTAAAAGATCAAATCATATGTTCTTAATTTAAGGGTATTTTTTTTTTAAATTACCAAAAAATTGGTAAAGTTTTATTTTTATTTAGGACATCCCAAGTTATTAACTACTATCAATTTACTCAATTAATACATCATCACAAGGTCCTATAATTCCAGACCTTATTGGAATCATCAATGTTTAACACCTCATGCAATCCTACAAATAAGTTGATTATGAACATAGCTCACATGTCATGTCATAAATTTAAAAGGAAAGGGAATACTAACATACAAAAAGAGTATTTACATTATAATAAGTGTTCTTAAACATTTTGAAAGAGTCAATTACATGATAACTAATGTACTGCATGATAAGCTGGACTTTTATAAATACATCAAGGTTTATACAAAAGCATACTGCATAAACATTTTAATTTCATTACGCTTAAGTTAAATATTTACATAAGCTTGACAAAATAGAGTCCTAAACTAATGATCTCTCTAGATATTTAATGTCTCTATTACATAAATAAGCATACCATTATGTTGATAAAAGAAATATAATATATATATATATGCGCATGTAATGTATATGAATGAAGTATAAATTTTCTATCGGATTGATAAGAATTCTAACAGTCAATTTATATTTGCTTGTAAATTATTTAAACTCAATTAATACTCATTTATATATCTTTAATTTGAATACTCATATTTACTTGCATGTACCGAGTGACTTTGCAAAGTCTAACCAAGATATTTTTATGCAATTATATTTATCAATTTCTCAAGTCATTCAAACACTGAAACCCTTTATAAATCGAGTCTCATCAATCATTCTCGGGCATCCCAACAGAGATCATTAGCCTAAGCAATACTTGTAATTCATTTCTCGGCAATCCTATCACGGATGTTATTAGTTGTAGCTAATCTTGTAATTTATTTCCCGGCAATCCTATCACGAATGCCATTGGCCGTAGATAATCTTATAAATTCATTGGACTTTATTTACATTGAACATGGTATTTATTGTAATTGCATTCACTAGAAGAACTTTAAATTATATAAGTGAAAAATAGGATAAAAAATCACACACATGCTTGACACGACGAAAAGATTGATGTCTTCTCCCAAGTGTAGGAGTTGAGAATTATAAAACAAAACTTTTTGACTAGTATCAACTTTTTGATATTTTTCACAAGTTTTGCACAATGCATGCATGTCTTTAAATATGGTGGGCCAATAAAATCTATTTTGAAAGATTTTTGCAGCTGTCTTTCTTGACAAGAAATAACTTCCACATGCTTAAGAATGACAAAGTTTAATGACACTACTTACCTCATTGTCGGGAATGAATCTTTGAAATATTTGATCAGGACAATATTTGAATAAGTTAGGGTCATCACAATAAAAATTCTTCACTTCGTTCAAAAAATTTTCTTTGTCTTGGGTACTCCAATCAGCTAGCAAATCTCCTAAAGCAAGAAAATTAATATTTTTATCATACCAAGGCATTGAACTAAGAGAAAGTAAGGATTTGTTAGGAAAGTAATCATCGATTGGTGTGATGTCAGATGTCGAATCTGTTGTCACTGTTGACAAAAGATTTGCATCAACATTTTCGGTGCTTGTTTCATCCGTGATTTCTTCCTCAGAATAAACCATTTGCAAATCTTCAGTTTCATCCAATTCATTTTTACTTAAAGTAGATTCAAGTTGATCATAAACTAATTCATCAATATGATCTACTTCTTGTAAATCATTATCATCTCCAGGTTGCTTGCAAATGTTGAAAATATTCATCTCCAATGTCATGTTTCCAAATGATAGCTTCATCAGTCCATTCCTACAATTAATCAATGCGTTAGAGGTTGCAAGAAACGGACGTCCTAAAATAACAGGAAATGAATTACATGCTTCAACAGGTTCTGTGTCCAAGACAATAAAATCCACAGGATAAATGAATTTATCGACTTGTACTAACACATCTTCAATTATTCCTCTAGGCACTTTTACAGATCTATCGGCAAGTAAAAGAGATATAGAAGTTGGTTTTAACTCACCTAGATTGAGACTCTGAAAAACTGAATATGGAAGTAAATTCACACTAGCACCAAGATCAAGTAAGGCTCTTTCAATTTTATGCTCTCCAATAAAGCAAGAAATTGTAGGACAACCAGGGTCTTTATATTTCAAAGCATTATTATTCTGAAGAATAGCACTTACTTGTTCGGCTAGAAAGGCTTTCTTTTTCACATTCAGTTTCCTCTTCACAGTGCATAGATCTTTCAAAAATTTAGCATAGGAAGGAACCTGTTTAATAGCATCCAGCAAAGGTATATTGATCCTTACCTGTTTGAAAATTTCATAAATTTCAGAATTGTGATTGACTTTCCTTTGTTTGGTCATGGCTTGAGGAAATGGAAGTGCTGGCGGTGAATCAGTCGTTTCTTTGCAATTTTCAGATTCAACCCCTTCCTTACCCTCAAAGATTGACTCATCATCTTTCTCATAAGGTTCAAGAGAGGGTTTTTCAATAACCTTACCACTGCGCAGAGTAGTGACTGATTTGACTTGATCCATGTGTTGGCTTCCGGAACTACTTGCATTTGCATTGTATTGCCCTTTGGGATTTTGTTGTGTTTGAGATGGAAACTTACCTTTCTCTTGGAAACTGAGAGCAGATGTTAATTTTGCAAGAGTATCTTTAAAATCTGTCATGTTTTGAGCAAGTTGAGTATTGATTGTCTCTTGCTTTTCAATGAATGCATGCAATGTTTCCTCAAGATTTCTTCTAGGAGGTGGAGCATAAGGAGGTGCATATCCATGAGAATTTTGGAAATTATGGTGTGCTTGAAACGGTGGTTGTGAAGTTTGTGCATTGTCACTCTTCCAACTGAAATTTGGGTGATTCCTCCAACCAGGGTTGTATGTTTGGGAGTATGGGTTGTGGTTGGCCCTTTGAAAACTGTTTAAAGCATGGGCTTGTTCATGGAGACATTCTTTAAAAGAAGGCAAGGTTGGACAATCGTTGGTTGAGTGTTCATTTGTTTCACAGATTTGACACACAATGTTTTCAACAGATTTTAATTGACCACTCTTTTTCAATTCTAGTGCCTCGACTTTTCTAGCTAAAGATGCAAACTTGGCTTGAAGGTCATGATCTTCCCTAAGGTTGTACATACCTCCACTAGATGTATGAGGTTGAGTTTTACTCGGTGCCTCACAAGTACCCGCGGTGTCCCAATTTTGAGCATTTTCAGCTAACAAGTCTAAGTACTCCATTGCTTCATCAGGGTCTTTATCTTCAAAAGTTCCATTGCACATCAATTCAACCATTTGCCTATCTTTAGGTGTTAACCCTTCATAGAAATGTGAAACCAATCTCCATGTTTCAAAACCATGATGAGGGCAAGTACTAAGCAAGTCTCGATACCTATCCCAACATTGGTAAAATGTTTCTCCTGGTTTTTGAGTGAAAGTGGTGATTTGTCTCTTGAAAGAGTTTGTTCTATGAGATGGAAAAAACTTCTTTAAAAACTGTTGTTGCATTTCATCCCAAGCACGAATGGATCCTGGTCTTAAATTTTGTAGCCATGTTTTAGCTTTATCTTTTAATGAAAAAGGAAAAAGCTTTAATCTAATGGTGTTCATGCTACAATTTAAATTATTATATGTGTTGCAGACCTCCTCAAATTCCCTTAAATGCAAGTATGGATTTTCCAATTCCAAACCATGAAAAGAAGGTAAAAGTTGAATAATACCTGGTTTAAAATTAAAATGAGATGCATCAGGAGGAAAAACTATGCATGATGGTGCACTTGTTCTTGTGGGATTCATGTGGTCTCTAAGTGTTCTAGCACGGTTATTCTCATTATTCTCATTATGAAGTGATTGATTATCTTCTTCGGCCATATTTTCTGAAAATGATGAGGATACCCTACAAAGTCTACCACTTGATGTACGTGACCACACTCTCATGCACGTGTAGGAATAAAATAAAAAGAAGAACAAGAAAGCAAAAGAAGGAGGAAGAAAACAAAATAAAAAGAAACAAAAGAAAAGAAACAAAGTTATATACAAGAAAAGTGAAAAGAGAAAATAAAATAAATACTATAATTTATACAAGAACTTACCTCCCCGGCAACGGCGCCAAAAACTTGACACGACTAAAAGATTGATGTCTTCTCCCAAGTGCAGGAGTGTCGAAGTAATAAATAACCCGGCAAGACCGGGGTCGAACCACAGGGAGGTTAATTGTACAAATTATAAACAACAATTATAAAACAACAATAACAACAACAACAATAGTAATAATAATAATAATAATAATAATAATAATAATAGTAGTATTTTATTTATGTGATAGGCCTGCATTTAAAATGAATATTTACCATAAATTAAAGGTATCTTATATTATTAGATATATTATTATAAAACATGCTTTAGTTAAGGAGTTATTGATATTTCAAGTGCAAAATGATGATATAAAACCTTGATAAAAATACAATTTTAAGTACTAATCAATGCTCTGCTGCTTCATGACCTTCCCTAACAGAAGATCCAACCCTGGTTGCTCCTCTTGAATTACAAGGAAGTTTTTTGTTATGATTCATTCGAGCCCATTATTATAGAGAATCCATATTCATTCATTACATATATATTACTTTGTATGCATGTTCATTTCCTCATAATAACATACATACATACATACATACATATATCATGTATATTTTTAGAATTAGTGTCTTACTTGCAAGTGTTCACATGACTCAGTTCCTTTATATTCTTACATATAATATTCACGTGAAAGTTTAATTATTACTGTCTAACTTTGAATTGTTAATGTCTGGTGATTAGTACTTAAAAGTGTATTTTTATCAAGGTTTTATATCATCATTTGGCACTTGAAGTATCAATAACTCCTTAACTAAAGCATGTTTTATAATAACATATCTAGTAATATAAGATACCTTTAATTTATGGAGAAGACATCAATCTTTTAGTCGTGTCATTTAGACATTGAATTATTACTGTCCAACTGTTACTGTTTAAACATTGAACTATTACTGTCCAACTGTTATTGTTTAACCATTACTGCCCAACCGTTACTGTTTAAACATTGAACTGTTAGTATGTAACTATTACTATCTAGACATTGAACTGTTATTCTCCAATTGTTACTATCTGAACACTCATCAGATTTTTAATTATATCTAAAGTTCTAGAACTCCATTTTAAATGAGATTAATCTCGTTGGAAAGTTAAGACACGAGGCTACAAGTTCTCTGATGAAAGAGAACCCAGTTTTGCCTCTAAGATAGTCAAAATTGCTCATCAACTAATCAGTCCTACTGCCTTATAGAATTAGTCATGCGTTAGTCTCAGTTGGTAATCTATAATTGGAGTTATACAGCTCCAAATTGAGCAAGACCAGTTTCTTTGGTTAGCTAACATTCAAATCTATAATTTCAATGCAAGAACCCGATCCTGATTTCCTCATCTTCCTACCCAAAATCTCATCGGAAGTCAAGAGACAAGTCTGTCTAGATTCGTCACCCCCTTCTCTTTACACTATACTTTCATAAACTATATTTTTGGGTAAATTATTTTGGTTTCATGCCCCCCATCACATGCCATACATGAATTAACTTAATTTTAACAATAAATACTTTTTCTCCAATTCATGTCTAAGAACCTTAACCTATAATTAAATATCAAGGCATCAATTTATTATTGAATTTGAAATGAATCTTAGAAGCATTGACACAACCAAAAAATTGATGTCTTCTCTCAAGTATAGGAGTGTCGAAGTAATAAATTACCCGACAAGACCGGGGTCAAATCACAGGGAGGTTAACTATATAAATTATAAACAACAACAACAATAACAACAATAATAGTAATAGTAGTAGTAGTAGTAGTAGTAGTAGTAGTAGTAGTAGTAGTAGTAGTAGTAGTAGTAGTAGTAGTAGTAAGAGCTTTAAAAGGTGATATTAATATAAGGATTAAATAATGATAAAAATAATTATCAAGGTTATAGGATTCACTAATAGTATTTCAAACAAGTATAGTATAAACTCTTATTATTCAACTAAAAACCACACATAAAGAAGGTTCTAATCGGATTATAAATTTTTAACATGATTACATTAGTTATCTCATTCGAATAATGCTAATACTTGTAAATGTTGTCAGGTATTTATGATTAAATGTTGTCAGACATTTATGATTATAACTTATGTTAACAATAAATCAAGTTTATTTCATAGCATAGGTGTCAGTTATACCATATGGTCTGGACTCTAAAAGTGTCAAGTATTGGTTGTATCAAGGGTTATACAATATAGATCTAAATTAACCATTTAACAAGCAAAATATTAAAAGTGAACAAGATAACAAATATAAAACATGTCAACATCAAACATTAAGGTCTATGTTGAATTTATACTATACTTATTCTTACACTAGTGGTGTAATATTTTCACTTTGATATAATAAATTTAGCTAAACATAATGAAAGAGAGAAATATAAATAAACAAGATAATAATATAAATAAGATATAAGTTAACTAAGTAAAGTAAAGAAAATAAGAAGTATAAACATGAGATTAATATAAGCAAAAATTAAGCATTATAATAAAAAGAGAGCAAGAACATAATCTTGATCTGAAAATCAAGATGCCTAAATGCATGGAAAATGCCTCTTTTTATAGGCCAAAATTAGAAATTATTAATTTGTTGACTAATTGTTGAGTGGGTGGCCATATCTTGACTTGGTGACAATCCTTATCTTTTTGTCTGAACAAAACATCATTGCTAACATCAGATTGAATCATAAAAGTTATAAGAAATTGTCTCAACTTTCCAATAAAAAAAATTAAGGTCATTTAGACTTCTAGAACTCAAGATATAGGCTAAATACTGAATAGTATCTAGGCTGCAAGATAGATTCAGACTTCTTCATTGTTGCTATAATTTTGACTTGAAAATAGTCTTTTTAAATCTTGAACTCCCATGAAAGTTTTAGGCCTATGTCTTAGCTTTCCATCCATATAGATCAGACTTAAATCCAAGATCTATAGCTCCAGATATGACCTAATGACCAAACACTATTCCAGTTTAGGCTAAACCAATATCTCTTTTATAAGTTTGGCCCTGTCTTTGTCCTTTCAATTTCATTACTTAAACTCATCAATCAATTTTTTTATTTATGTGAAAGACCTATATTTAAAATGAATATTTATTATAAATTAAAGGTATCTTATGGTATCAGACTTGTTATTATAAAACATGTTATAGTTAAGGAGTTATTGATACTGCAAATGAAAAATGATGATATAAAACCTTGATAAAAATGCACTTTTAAGTACAACATGTTTTATACACCTTAATGGGTATGAATTAAGATTTTTATCTTCAACTAGTTAAAGATTCTTAATTCCCTCATTTCTTTTCTAATGATAATTGGCCTTCCTTCTTCTCTTCTTGTTCAATTTTTCTTATTAATCCCTTACTCATAAGTGTTTATTCCATCTATAAACCCCTAATCTTGGATAGGTTCTTGAAATTTTAGTGTCTCTCTCTTGATTTTGCAAGAATGGATACAAAACTTCCTATTTTCTTTCCTTATGGATGCTGTAGATTTTTTATGAGGAGAAGAGTATTTATACTTTATAATTTCTCTTATTTGCATTTAGGACCCATTGCCTTTGAGTGTATTATTTCTCTTCAATTAAATCCTGATTAGTACTTAAAAGTGCATTTTTATCATGGTTTTATATCATCATTTTGCACTTGAAATATCAATAACTCCTTAACTAAAATATGTTTTATAATAATGTATCTAATAATATAAGATACCTATAATTTATGGTAAATGTCTATTTTTAATGCAGGCCTATCACATAAATGAAAGGATTGATTGATGACTTGAAGAACTTAAATTGCAAGGATAAAGAGATGGCCAAACTTAGAAAAGAGATGTCGGTGCAATCCAAACTGGAACACTTCTCGGTAATTGGGTCATATCTAGAGCTATATATCTCAGATTTAGGTCCAATTTATATGGATGGAAAGGTAAGACATAGGCCTACAACTTTCATATGGAGCCCAAGATCTAAAAAGGCCATTATCAAGTCCAAATTGTAGCAACAACAAAGAAGCCCGAATCTGTCTTCCAGCCCGAGCACTGTTCGGTATTTTGGCCATATCTGGAGTTCTAGAAGTCCAAATGAGCTGAATTTTTTACACAAGAAAGCTGAGACAATTGCCTACAACTTTCATGTTTGGACCTGGCTCCAATTTTGACGTTATCAATGACGTTTTGGGCAGACAAGAGAAGATAAGGATTGTCACCAAGTCAAAAGTTGGCCACCCACTTATCAATTAGTCATCAAATCAATAGTTCCCAATTTTGGCCTATAAAAGGAGGCATTTGCCATGCATTTAGGCATCTTGGTTTCCAGATCAAGATCATGCTCTTCCTTTCTCTCTTTGTATTTTTTGTAATGTTTATGCTTTACTTTCATTAATATCAAGTTTATGCCTTTCATTTCCTTTCCTTTACTTAGTTAACTTTTATGTTCTTATTTTGTTTATTTATTTTCTTTTCTTTCATTATGTCTAGCTAAGTTAATTATGTCAAGGTGAAAAGGTTACACTAATGGTGTGAGAATAAGTATAGTGTAAACTTAATATGGACTTTAATGTTTGATACTAACATGTTTTATATTTGTTATCTTGTTCACTCTTTAATACTTTGCTTGTTAAATGACTAATCTTGATTTATGTTGTATAACACTTGGTACAACAAATGCTTGGCACTTTCATAGCCCATAATGTATGGTATAACCGACACCTGAGCTATGAAAGGAACTTGATTTGTTGTTAACATAAGTTATAATCATGAATGCTTGACGAGATTTACAAGTATTAGCATTAATTGAATAAGATGACTAATGTAATCATGTTAACAATATATAATCTGATTGGAACCTCCTTTGTGTGTGGTTTCCAATTCAATAATAAGAGTTTATACTATACTTGTTTGATATACCATTAGTGGAACCTCTAACCTTGACATTTGTTATTATTATTGTTTAATCCTTACATTAATTTTCCATCTCCAAGTTCTCATCATCATCATCTTCTTCTTCTTCTCTTTCTTTATTATTATTATTATTATTAGTACTACTACTACTACTACTACTACTACTACTAGTATTATTATTATTATTATTATTATTATTATTATTATTATTACTACTACTACTACTACTACTGTTGTTGTTGTTGTTATTGTTGTTTTATAATTGTTGTTTATAATTTGTACAATTAACCTCCCTGTGGTTCGACCCCGGTCTTGCCGGGTTATTTATTACTTCGACACTCCTGCACTTGGGAGAAGACATCAATCTTTTAGTCGTGTCAATAGGCTATGAAAATGCCAAGTATTTGTTATACCAAGTGTTATACTACATAAATCTAAATTAAGCATTTAGCAAGCAAAATATTAAAAGTGAACAAGATAACAAATATAACACATGCTAGTATCAAACATTAAGGTCCATATTGAGTCTATATTATAATTATTTTTACATCATTAGAGTGACCTTTTCACTTTGACATAATAAACTTAGTTGAACATAATAAAAGAAAAAAACATAAATAAACAAAATAAGAACATAAATAAGATAAAAGTTAACTAAGTAAAAAAAATGAAATGAAAGGCATAAACTTAATATTAATAAAAGCAAAACTTAAGCAATACAAAGAAAGAAAATAAGAGCATGATCTTGATCTGGAAACCAAGATGCCTAAATGTATGACAAATCCCTCATTTTATAGGCCAAAATTGAGAACTATTGATTTGATGACTAATTAATGAGTGGGTGGGCAACTCTTTACTTGGTGATAATCCTTATATTCTCTTGTCTACCCAAAATGTCATTGATAACGTTAGAATTTGAACCAGACCTCCATATGAAAGTTGTAAAAAATTATCTCAGCTTTCTTAAAAAAATAAAGGTCATTTGGACTTTTAGAACTCTAAATATAGGCTTAATACTGAATAATATCTGGGCTGCAGGAGAGATTCAGACTTCTTCATTATTGTTATTATTTGGACTTGAAAACACCTTTTTAAAAACCAGACCTCCATATAAAAGTTGTAGGCCTATGTTTTACTTTTCTATCCATATAAACTAGACCTAAATCCGAGATCTACAACTCCAAATATAACCCAATTACTTAAATCAGTGTTCCAGTTTGTACTAGACCAGCATCTCTTTTTTAAGTTTGGTCATCTCTTTATCCTTTTAATTTTAGTACTTAAACTCATCAATCAATCCTTTTATTTATGTGACAGGCCTGCATTTAAGATGAATATTTACCATAAATTAAAGGTATCTTATATTATTAGATATGTTATTATAAAACATGCTTTAGTTAAGGAGCTATTGATTCTTCAAGTGCAAAATGATGATATAAAACCTTGATAAAAATGCACTTTTAAGTATTAATCATTGGGTCAACTTCTAGTGCTAACAACGTGCATGAAGTTAGAAATGACAACAATAATCCTTACAGGATTATGGTTATGAATGCAATGAGAATGAGTGAAGGTAATGTCAATAAATGTTCAATCGTAAAAAAAGAATCTAATGCAGAAGTAGCAAGGTTTTGATTTGTTGAAAGATTCTGACGAACCATTATAGGATGGCTACATAAACCAAAATAAATTATTGGTCGTAGCACAGGTGTTCACCATTAAGTCAGATCACGAGTTGAGAGAGGTCGGTTATTACAAGATTATAGAATGGGCGAAAAGCATTTTACCTGAAGGGACATGCTAAAAGAGAGGTTCTATGCTGCAAAGTCCATAATTAAACCCCTTGGTTTAGGATACCAAAAAATTAACATGTGCCTTAACTTTTGCATGTTACATTACCTTGAAAATGCTAAGTTGACCGGGTACATGACATGTGGGCAATCCCGTTACAAACCCAGAATTGGTAAGGGAAAGACTCTCATGGCATATAAAAAACTTTAATACTTTCCAATCACACCTAGACTATAGAGGTTATTCATAGCACCAAGGATTAATGAGCATATGACATGACATTAATCACATTATGCGGTTGATGGAGTGATTATGCATCCTTCTAATGGTGAAGTATGGAAACACTTTAACAATGTGCATCTTCACTTTTCAATTGAATCAAGAAATGTGTGTCTTGGGTTGTGTACAGATAGATTCAACCTATTTGAGTCATTTGCTGCTTTTTATTTTTATTGGCCGGTCATATTGACGGTTTATAACTTGCTATCAGGGATATGTATGTGGCCAGAGTTCATGTTTTTATATGTGGTCATACCAGGTCCAAGTAATTTGGGGTGGAATATAAATGTTTGTCTTTAACCGTTGATTGATGAGTTGATGTAGTTGTGGTCATCTGGAGCTTTAACTTATGATGTCTAGAAGAAATATAATTTTGTTATAAGAGCAGCTTTAATGTGGAGTATCAATAATTTTTCAGCTTATGGAATAATTTATTGTTGGAGCACGCATAAAAAACTAGTATGTTCATATTGTATGGATAATAACAAGGCATCACGCTAACAAATAGGGGTAAAGTTTCCTTTTTTGACTATCACTATCATTTCTTGCCACCAAATCACAGGTATAAAAGGAACAATAAGGATTTCTTTGTTGGCAGACTTGAAAAGGATGTTGCATCCCTACGTCTTTCTAGTGAAGAATTGTATGATGTTATGTCAGAGTACAGTGACATTATGTTTAGTCTCCAATCAGGTAAGCAAAAGTTTCTTGGTTTTGGTTTGATCTATAATTGGGTAAAGTGAAGTATCTTTTGAGAGCTTCCTTATTAGAAGACCAATCTTCTCTGCCATAACCTTAAAGTTATGCACATTGAAAAGAACGTGTTTGAGAATATTTTTAACACCATTATGGATGTGAAAGGGAAGACAAAGGACAACATCAGGGCTAGATTAGATTTAGCATTATTTTGTAACTGTAAAAATATAAAATTGGTTTGTGATGGATCACGGGTCCAAAACCAAGAGCAAGCTTCGTGTTAGAGAAAAATGTCCAACTACTAGTCTACAAATGGCTTAAGAGTCTGCGCTTTCCTGATGGACATGCCTCAAACATATCAAGGCTGCTTAATAAGGAGGAATGCAGATTATATGGAATGAAGAGTCATGATCATTATGTGTACACTCATTCCATTAGCTTTTCATGATTTATTATCAAAGGGGATATGGGATGCACTCATGGAGATCAGTCATTTCTTCAGATATATATGCTCCAGAAAGTTGAATGTTGATCATATGAAAGGTTTGAAACGAATATCATCGAGATAATATGCAAACTTGAGATGATATTCCTTCCATTGGTTTTTGAATTAATAGAGCATCTACTCTTACATTTACCATTTGAGGTAAAACTTAGAGGAACGGTCTAGTATAGATGGATGTATTTATTCAAAATGTTAGATATTATAGTTGCTATATAATTCATAATTAAATATTTTTTTATTTTTTTAATTAATAATTTTTTTAATTCTATATAAGCAGGTACTTATTCAATCTTAAAAAAAAAAGAGTTAAGAACAAGGCACATGTTAAGGCGTCAATATGTGACGCTTATATTGTTGAGAAGATTTTAACATTTATCTCATATTATTTTGAACCTTATTTGAGAACGAGGATTAACCGTGTTCCACGACATGATGATGGTGATGAAGTACCTTCAAGTGGAAACTTGTTAATATTGTTCAATCCTATACGACCCATACCTAAAAATATCATAAAAGGAAGATATTTATCTGAAATAGAGTTCAGACAAGCACACAATCATGTCCTATTTAACTATGATGAGCTGAAACCTTTTATTAACTAAGTAGATGTTCTATTTAAACTTTATCAATAGTGTGCTATTTATATATTGTGATATCATAGACTTATATAATTTGGAACAACCTTGCAGGAAACATTGATGATGCTTACTGTCCAATAACTCACAGCTTACCAAATCATAAATCTTTCAATTAAAAGATAAACAATTTGCCACATGGTTTAGAACATATGTAAGTCCTATCACAAACTCATTATCTCTTCAAGGTAATTAATTGTACATCAATATTACAAGATATCCATTTATTGATTATTGTTATATTTGATATACAAGGTTTATCAAATGGGAGGTGATGTTACTATTTCACTGTCTTTACTAAGTATAGGCCTTGAAAGAGAAGCCAAGTGTTATAAAACTATTTTATCAATGGAAATGTCTTTCATACTGAAGAATATGAGTATGGAAGAAAGATATACAACAACGATGTTTGTATTATGAGATTGACTTCTAGTGAATTTGAAGTTGACTACTATCGCACCCTCCCGAGAGCTTGATGTCGCGGCAACCCTCCCTAGAGCGGGGATTGATTTCGGGGTCTTTGTTTTTATAAATAAAGGAGTCACCACCTAGTATTATGATTACTAGGAAATATAACTAGTGTTTTAGAGATTCTAAGGTAAGGAATTGGTTCAGTAAAGGAAAGGTTCCAGCACCCCTAATCCGCCTTACCTAAGGTAAGCTGCTTGGTGTTTGGTTTGCCTTATGATTGCTAAGGTGTTGGTGTTCTCTAATTAGTTTTTCTAAGATAGGTTTGCTATGATAAATGGATTTGGATTCAAAGTCTAAAAGAAAAAACCTTTGGTTTATGTGGATCACATATTTAGAAGTGTCTACAAAGTACCAAGAAGAACCAATTAAGATCTCTTGAAATTTGTATTTAATTTAAACTAAATTTATAATCTACGATTTAAGAGATAGTTAAGATACAAATCCAAGGAGATTCAATGTGCTTTAAAAGCTCATTTTCCCTTAGTATTTCAAGTGTTCGCGACTAGTAAATCGCAAGGAAGAGGAACAAAAAAAAAACTAAGTTACAAATCTAAGAAAATCAATGTGTTTTAAAACCCTTTTTTTTTTGCCTTAGTATTTCATACTTTCACGGCTTGTAAACCGTGAAGTTAAAATTTAAAATGTCCCCAATTATAATTGAGGCTTCTTTCAAGGATGTATGACGACTTATTATTTCTAAAAAAATATTTTAGATATTAACCACTTAGGGTTTCTTTATCCAAACATTAACAATGAATAATAACAAGGTATTCCCAATAATATTTTGCATATTCATCCCTTTGAAATTTATTTATCCAAATATTAATAGTAAATAATAGATGAATTCCCCCTAAAATAAGATTTTTGTATTTTTTGGAATATTGGGCAACACCCTATGAAGTTTCACAAACATGTTGTAAAATCCAAAATGTAAGAAAATAATTTTTTATATTTAAAAAATTCATACTAAAACACATTTTCTTTTACACTTCAAATATTTGTTTTTTATAAAAGGAAATTCAAAATATATCAGGATATTAGTCGTATGCAACACACAAGAAAATATTTTTTTTTATCAAAACACGAGCATCACAATTAAACACAAACATCACAATAGAATATATGTGTGTGTGTGTGTGTGTGTGTGTGTGTAAAAGATTTACAAGAAACTTAAAACAACTCTAAAAAACCATTCACAGCCATCTCCACTTAAAATCCTATAACCGAAAAAGAAACACATTTGTATGCACAAAAGGAGCCAAAGTTCTGAAATCAAAGTTTAAACTAAAAATCCTGATGTAGTGTCCGAGACTCATGGCCTATTCTCTTTTACCTATATGGGAAAACTGTCACACTAATTTCATGTAAAAGTAAAAGAACCTGGGCAACATGCCTCTCTACCCCGTATATTAAAAACTAATACTAAAGAAATAGATGGCTAGTTATCACGTTTTAAAGAAAATAGAAAGGAAAACATGACCCAAGAGCCTGCCAAAAGACCACCTTGATTGAAAAGAAACTTCTTTTATGGTGTTTTTTTACTTTCTCCTCTAGAACATTTTGACTTTATTTACTTTCTTCTTTGGCCAAAGCTTTATTTAGAAACAACACTTCTCCTGCTCGATATTCTAAGGCAGAGAGATACTTGAATAAAAGAGAAAAGGGGTAGGGAGAGCCTTTAAGGCCCTTGGTTCCTCGAGAACACAAGGGAAAGAAAGGAACCATCAACTCTTAACATAAACGCCTCTTTACTTAAAGCCATAAAGAAAATGTAGGCGAGCGCACAACTATGTTACCCCAAAACAAAACTCAAATGTCCAAAATAAGAGCAAAAAAAAATTTTTAAAAAGAACAAACAGCAGACATCAACTATACATATGATAAAGAAGAAAAGGGGCTGAGACTCATATCTGCCGATATTGCTTGTTTTATATAAAAGATGACATGTAGGCCGATGGATAAGGATTCTGCCTTATTGCCTTTAGGAAGAAAGACTTCCTCTTTTGTTCTCTTGGTTTTTTATTCTCAGCCTTCTTCTTATTCCCTCTGTTTTTTCTTCTTTTTTTTAATTTTCTTCTCGCCTCACTCTGTTTTCTTTCTCCTCTTTCTTTTTATGCCTCTACTCTGTTTTGTTTTTTCCTTTGTTTCTTATCCTGTCTAATTATCACTTTTCACCATCCTCCATCAAAGCAAAACTCGCCCCCTTTATACATGGCTGAAAGTTAACTTATATAGAAACATCTATAAGTGTTATTCAAGGAAATATCTATGGTTTTTTATATTGCAGAGATTATCTTGCATAAACAGCCCCAATAATTTCTATATCTATGGTCTTTTATATTATAGTAATTACTTTTCATAACCAGCACTAATCAATTCTCACATCTATGGTCTTTTATATTGTAGTGATTACTTTCCTAACATATATGATTCCTTGATATTTTTCTTGATACTCTATATTACTGCCACATATTATTTCTTTTCTTCCTTGTACAGCCAAGTGTTTAGACTTGGAGACCAACTCTAATGTTCCCTCATCTTGATCGTATGTATTCAGAAAAAAAGGTCAATTGTAGCTAATCATTGTCTTGAAAAGAGGTGGCAGCTTGCACACCAAGCTAGCTAGAGGATGCAAGGATGAGAGGAAGAAAACTTACTAGTATGAATAGTTGTGAAAAAACAAAAGAAATTACAGACCCTCGGTACTTTTCTCAAAACATAAATGGACAGTACAATGCTAATTAATTCAAATATAGGGTAGTTTCATATGCAGTGTGGTTTTAAAAATGAAAGATTGCAATGACATCATTTGAAGAAGCAAAAATATTCCCCTAGTATGGCAGCAAAACAATTGAAATTATTACGATGTTTTCTGATTTAGTCTTTGTTTCTTTATTTCCTCCAACGAGATTGATTCACTTTCCAAAGTTTGAAATTTATCTTTAATTAATCCAATAAATTCTTAAAACATTAAATTAAGTGACAGAATAAAGCTAAGATGATCAAATATTGACCGAAACCAAGTCAGAATCAAAGCCTAAGTTGGAACAAAAAATTACAATGATGGCGGAATTAATTTTTTAGTGCAAATTCTGAGGGATTTTTCCAACCTTAAAGACTAGATAAAAAAAGGAATGAGTTTAGCATTATGAAGACTCCTAATCAGTCTAAGAAAACTGATGATTTTGGTAGTAAAGGAAAAGGATAAAGAGGAATAGCTGAAACAAGGTTCAAAAAACATTTCTTTTTCTGCTTTTATCAATCTTCCAACAAACATGAGATAAACTCCTGCATTCAGTTCAAAAGAGGTACACACCATCTTCAGCACGTGGAACCCAAAAATGAGTAATAACTACTACGGTAGATTAAAAGAGGTCATCAAACTGCAATAGCATAGCAAACAGAATAAAATATTTTTATTCAAATGCTAATAGTATGACACAACTATAGAGGAATTAGAGCAGATCCTCACTATGGTCTCGTTGAAATCAACTCAAAAGCTAAACACTGAAACGTAAATGATGTCTTTGTTTTCACAAAGCAATGTCAGTAAGTTTATTACACATACACCCTTTCCTTTAGAAGTGACCAATTAAGAGTTGATTGGTTATTTGTTTTGAAAACTAAACTTAGAGGTCCTATCAAGATTGTTCAGGATGAGAACAATGACACAAGTATGATAAATGAAGTCTTTCAAGCTAGTGAATTGGTTGAACCATACCGAGTTGCTTCTTCGATTGACTTAGCAAAAAATTTGAATTTTCGTGTTTTCAATAATAGTCTTGTTGATATTAATGTAGAGGAGCTGAATGTTGTTTTAAGTCTAGTGGACTAAAGAATGTTGATGAAGAAGATGATAACCATATTGAAGAGTGCAATGAAGCTGATAACAATTCAATTTAGGACAAAGACGAAAATTCTAACTAAATATGCTGCAAAGCCTTTATGATATAATATTATGGATGATATTTTGGAATATAAAATATTTATTTTATAATTTTTTGCTCTTATTATTTTGTTGTACGTGCTGTAATTTTGCAGTTTAAGCTTTTATACAAGAGGATAGACAGTTAATACAAACAAAACATGCAAAAACTTGACAAAACACCAATAGATAGACCAACAAAGCAAAACAATTAGAGTATTTTGCAACAATCACCGACACTATACCGAAGAAATATGGCCTGTCGGTATTTTAACAAGAGTTGCATAAAATTACAGCATTTTGCCATAATCACCAACAGATCTACTAATAAAATATGGCCCGTCAATATTTTACCAAGAGTTGCAAAAAAATTAAAACCCTTGCCAAAATTATCGACGAGTCTACTGACGTAGTCACCAATGGATAAAACATATTCCAACGCGTACGACTATCAGACTGCCCGCACAATTATTGAAGGATTTGTCGATGAACACGAAAAATCCAATGCGCTCATTCTCTAACACATGGTTACCGACAAACATCAAAAAATATAGAGGGATTTTCTGAATTTTGGTATGAAAATAAATTAAATATCGACGGACATTACCTGTGGAATTTAATGCCACCACCCAAAAAATATTATTTTATTTTTCCATCGGTAATGCTATTGGAAAAATTATAGTATAAAACCTATACCTTTATGGTTCATTTTTTTCTTCATTCCTCATTTGATCTTCTCTTCTCCTCTCCGTTTTGTGTTTTGTTTTTGCAAGAATTGGTATGAATTTTTATTGTTTTAATTGTAGCTTTCAACATATTAAAAGGCATGTATTCTTCTTTCTTTATCTTTGTATTTTGTTATTTTGTTATTTTAATTATGATTATTTTTGTGGTGTTTTTTATTTTGTGCATTGTTTGTAGATAAAATCTTGAAATCAACACACTATTAAGGTAAGGTAAATATTTTTCATTCCTGAAGTCTTTAGTTTTTTTCTTTTTATTTTTTAAATTTATTTTATTATTTGTTCTGCCATAATACCTTGAAAATTTAGTTAAATTTGAATTGTTATTGTTGAATTTACCTTTAAAATGTTAATTGAAATATAGAATTAAATTTAATTAGTTTATCTTAATTTTATTATATGATTGTTTGTTATTTTTTATTATTTCAATTAATTTTTATTTTTATTTATGAATTTATATAGATGTTAGTTGAAAATATATAGATTTTGAATTTCTATAGATGTTAGGTTGTATAGAGTTGATTTTGCAATGTTTGTGTAATTATCAATATTTGTAGGTGTGAAAACTTTGGATAGTCTTTAATATAGGAGAGGTATTGGTGAATTTTTTTAAATAATTTAATTTAATTATTTAATTATTCATATAAATTTATGTAGATATGTTGAATGAAAAATTTAATTATTTTATTGTTTGTATTATAATAATTATTTGATAATTTAGTCTCTTTTAATTGTTATTGTTGAATTTTCCATGGAAATGGTAATTGGAAATGAAGAATTAAATTTCTTGTTTTATCTCAATTTTATTCTATTATTGATTGTTATGTTTTTTATTATTTCCATTAATTTTAATTTTCATTTATATATTTCTATAGATGTTAGTTGAAAAAATATAGATATTGAATTTCTATAGATGTTAGGTTATGTATAAGATTTTCCAATAGAGTCAATTGGTTTGTGGTTATTGTAAAGATTTGCAAGTTTGAAAGTTGTCGATAGTCACTAGTATAGGAGAGGTGCTGCTGAATTTTTTTAAATAATTGAAGTTAATTATGTAATTATTCGTATAAATTTGTGAAGATGTGTAGAAGAAAATCTACAGTACATCGTCAACAAATGATTGCAGCTAGTTCTTCTAGCAGCGAGGAGGACGTATCCTTAGGTACTGATCACGGCGAAGCATCTGTGCCAACTTGTGATGTTGCCTCTTCTAACACAATTTCACAGAGCAAAGACGGCGTGCCTTCACAGCGGGGTCAATTCACACACAAATATCAGGCATAGCGAAAGGATGACCTTTCATTATCAGTTTGTTTAGGTTTTAGTTTTTTTTATATAATTATAACATAATTTATAAACAACTAGTTAATATTTTTTAATTTTATTTAATTTTAAGTTCACAAACATTGAGGCTGTCCAGACAATAATATCAGCGTTTAAATCGTTGATGGAGATTCTATTGTTTCAATGGAGTCAGGTTGCCAAACATCCTAAATGGAGATCTAATATCCATGCATGGTTTCGACAATTTCAAGTAGGAGTTAACTTTTAATTTTCAGCTTATTTTTAATAAATTATTTTTATAATTTTATATATTATACAATTTTTATTTTAAATGAATTATTTATACACAACATAAATTTGAGTGGGATAGCACAGATAACAATGTTATGAGGAGGGTATTGAAGAATCATGCAGTAACTAGGTAACATAAAAAATAATATTATTTTTTGTTTTATAATTTTCTGTTCTAAATTCTAATTTGTTACTATGGAAGTAGGCTGTATGATTTTTGGTATGACTCGTAAAAAAAAAAGCAAAAAGATATATGAGAAATAACGATCTTGAAGAATGGAATGAGGTGGCGGTTTGGTGGGAAATCAAATCGCATTCATCTCAGGGGATATATGGATGCAATATATTGAGCACGCGACGTTTGAGCGGTTTGCCCGACGCTCACAATCCAGTGCCAACAACCAGAATTGGCAAATTCATGGTTCGGTGACCACGCACATCGACGACTTCGTCTCGTTCAATACATATGCAAAGCGGATGGTAAGATTAATTTAAATAACATATATCATTAATTAATTTATTGTTGCTTACAAATATATTTAACTTGCAATCTTTTTTTTCCTTACAAGTTACGTCTCTTGGATGTGAACCGAGCCTAATGGAGCTATTTGTAGAGACGCACGTGCGAAGTCAAGATCGCCAAAAGGAGGTGCAACAGTTCATGGACAACCATGTTTAACACTTCATGATATATTTGTTCAATCATTTTATTTTGTAAGTTATTATTTTCTTAAAATAAATATGATGATTTAAAAAAAAATTAAAAGACCTATAATAGCCGGTTGAGGGAGAGATATCGGAACGATCCTTTGACCCATTCGGATTTCGATCTAGATTTATGGATGGAGGTAGAATTGTCTAATAAAACCAATAAAAATCGGGTCTATGGGCTCTCCAACACTACAACCAAAAACTTGCAGTCGACCTATAGTGTCTCAACCGCTGAGAGCTCTCCATCAATATCGAGCACCCAGTTTAAGGAGTTCATGGCCTTGAAAGAACAATATAAACGACTCTCAATGAATTATGATCAGCTCCGTCAAATAGTCATGGAGATTAGATTAAGGATGGATAATGATACATGTGCAGCCTCTTTTTAGCAATACGATCATGCGAACAACCAGCTTCCTCTTCCTCCTTCTCCTCTAACTCCGCCTTTATTCTAATTTAATTTTGTTTTAGAAACATATTAAACTTGTAATGAATATTTGGATGAATATTATTTAACATTATTTTTATATTTTTAATGTTTAATACAATTTTATTTGGTTAATTAGTTTTTTTTACTACTAATAATAATTTTTTAAAATATTTTACATCAATATCGATGATTTTATAGATAGAACCAAGCCATCAGTATTTTACCGAGAGTTACAAAAAAATCACCACCCATGCCTCAATCACCGACGTAATATATCCGTCAGTATTGCATAGGAAGTTCTGAAATATTTACCATTAATACCACAATCACCTATAGTCATTCCATCAGTTATTACTATTAAAAATATAGATGAAATTATTCAATAGGTACATTTCTCATGGGAAATATTTTTTGGCGCACTTCACCGTCTGTAAGACCATTAGTGTTTGGTTTTTTAGTTTCCGACAAATTAATTAGCAATGAAAGGGGGAATTACTGACGATTAATATTCTAACAGATAAATTTTGTTGATAAGGTTGTTGATAAAAATTGTACCGATGAATTACGTGACTTTATATCGACAAAATAAATCCGTCGATAAAACTATTTGGTGGTGTAATGGGTATATTTATTCGCATAATTATCTGCATTTCCTGCTGCTTCTGCTAGCTGGTAAATAATGGTCTTTATAGACGGTGTAATCTCTAGCAAGTATCAACCACCCTATTTCCTTTCTTAAATGCTGCTAGAAACATTGGGTAAGCTACTAACTGTGAACTAACTCTAATGGCTTTCTATTTAAGAAGGCGAATGTAATTTTGAAGGTTTGAAGTCAAAGGTTCATTCATATGTACTACATTCATTGTAACAGATATCTAAAAATTGATTAAAAATGCGTGCATGGCATGTATGATAATAATTTGGATGGATTTTTTTTTTCTTTTTTGTAGGAAACTACCCAATAATCCCCTCGCCCACTAGGAGCTTGAAAATAGATATAGTTTCTTTGCTCTGTGCCTCTGTCTTGCACTGATCCAGTACCTAAGGCGTGACAAGAGCATGAATTGGTAATAAAGTTGACGGCAAAGTTGAACGCAACCAGTTGGTGGGAGTTGAGAGATGGAAATGAATCTTAAACATCTTCACGTGTACAGCTCGCACATCCCCTTCTCTTATAAGATCACCTGCTTTCATTTCATGACTCCCATCTTATAAAATAATAATACTGGCACACCAAACTCTCAAGTCCCATCTCTCTCTCTCTGTTTCTTTCAAAATTAAACAATGGATGTTCCCATGTTAGTATATGCTTTTCTCATCTTCTATCCCCTCTTCATCTTATGGAGGCGGATTGATAGGAAAAGGGACCGAGAATGTTATATACTAGACTATGAGTGCCACAAACCAACCGATGACAGGAAACTTGACACAGTGTGTTCTGGGCAAGTGATAATGAGGAACAAAAATCTTGGTCTGAACGAGTACAAGTTTCTGTTGAGAGCTATTGTGAGCTCTGGAATTGGCGAGCAAACCTATGGCCCCAGGATCATATTCAACGGTCAAGAGGAGAACCCTACATTACAAGATTTAATTTCGGAGATGGAGGAGTTCTTTCATGACAGCATCGGAAAGCTCTTGGCTAGGTCAGGCATAGCTCCTAAAGAAATCGATGTTCTTGTAGTTAATGTTTCCATGCAGTCTATTGTCCCTTCTTTACCCGCTATGATCATAAATCACTATAAACTAAGGGAGGATGTTAAGGTTTTTAACCTCACTGGGATGGGTTGTAGTGCAAGCCTTATATCCGTCAACATTGTTCAAAACATTTTTAAGACTTACAAAAACGCTTATGCGCTTGTTGTCACCTCGGAGTCTTTAAGTCCAAATTGGTATGCAGGCAGTGATAGATCGATGATTCTTGCAAATTGTTTGTTCCGATCTGGTGGGTGTGCCATGCTCTTGACTAACAAAAGGGCCTTAAAGCAGCGTGCCATGTTCAAATTGAAGTGCCTAGTCAGGACACACCACGGAGCCAGAGACGAGTCGTATAATTGTTGCCAACAAAGAGAAGATGACCAAGGGCACTCAGGGTTTCACCTGGACAAGTCACTCCCAAAGGTCGCTACACGAGCTTTGGTCGACAACCTTAGAGAAATAACCCCTAAGATCTTGCCTGTAAGGGAGCTGCTTAGATTTATGGTGGTGTCATTTATTAGGAAATGTTGGAGCCACAGATCCACAAAAGGAGCTGGTTCTAGTCCTAAACCTGTGATAAATTTCAAGACAGGTGTTGATCACTTTTGCATTCACACTGGGGGTAAGGCAGTGATCGATGGGATTGGCGTTAGTCTTGATCTCACCGAGCATGACTTGGAGCCAGCAAGAATGACTCTGCATAGGTTCGGCAACACATCTGCGAGTAGTCTTTGGTATGTTTTGGGATACATGGAGGCCAAAAGGAGGCTAAAGAAAGGAGATAGGGTTTTGATGATGAGTTTTGGTGCGGGCTTTAAATGCAACAGCTGTTTGTGGGAGGTGCTTAGAGACTTGGGGGGTGCAGGTAATGCGTGGACGGACTGCATTGATAGCTACCCACCAAACTCATTGATCAACCCCTTCTTGGAGAAGTATGGATGGATTAACAATGAAGACGATCCCAGCACTTTTGTATTCCCTTCTCCTTCTCCTTCTCCTTCTCCTTCTCCTTCTCCTCCTTAAGACATGGGTCAAGGTTTTAACTTCTTCGAGCTTCACATATTTATTCCTCAAATCCTTTTTCCTTTTTTACTACTCTCATGATCAAAAAAGGCCATATCTTCGTTCCTCTGTATTTTTATTTTCTTTCCTAAAAGCTACGTACACCACTAAATTAAGCTGTTATATTGTTGAATCCTCCGGAGGATTTCATAACCCAATAAGGTGTGCTGCTTCCAATATGATGAGAAGTCATCCTGTTAGAGGGCTGTAATCCTTTTCTAGTTTTTTTTTTTTTTTTAACTTTGCTTTGTTTTCACCGATTGATTGTTTAACGGTACTGTCTTATTTGTTTTTCCCACAAAGAGTTTGTATTAATCTTTCTCTTTCAGAATAGAAGAATTGCTTTCAAACCGTCCTCCCCTGCACATGCTGTTGTCCGCATTCTTTATTGCAGGAAGCGTTATCATTGGTAGTACACCTGTGAACTTTCACTAGTACAGTGATATGGTTATTAACCTTCCCCAAAAAAATCCCTTTTTTGACATGCCGTGTGTTCCAATCATCCAAGGAATAAAATATTTTATTTATTTTATATATTTATTTTATCAAAGAAGCCCATCAATATAAAATATTTATGGTTAATTTATTAATCTAATTTATTCATGAAAAAATATTTTCAGAAATTTCATAAAATACTTTAAATAATAATGAATTTATAAAAAATAATCATTACTAATGCTGACATCATCATCACCTTTTTATATCTTCTTCATTGCCATCACTTTTTTTATTATTATTATTGTTATAACAAATATTTAAGGTCATTGATTGATGTTTATTACAAGAACAAACGTGTCCGCTCGAGGATTTCCAGGGAACTCATTATTGACGAGAGACATAAATGGTTTCTAAATTATCCATTTAAACTAGAATTAAAGGACCTTAAAGACAATGACAATGATGAAGCACTAGCTTCCCCTGTCATCACTCGACGAGGATGAAAATCAAGAGAAGATAATTGCAAGAAGTTGATGAGGATCTCAAGTTGAGTTTGATACTGGTTGACAACAAGAGAAACAAAGTTTTTAGAAGATATTTAAGAATATTTTTTTAAAATGTACTTTACTTATCAATAAATTAAAATAATATTTTTTAATTTTTTTAATTTTAACATTTTTATATCAAAATGATACGAAAACACTAAAAAAAATTAAAATGAAACAAAAAAATTAATTTTTTAAAATATTTTTAAAATTAAAAAACAAATAAAGTTTTAATATCTAAAGCTAAAAGTTATTATTAGTGCAAAAGAGTTGATCATGTCATGTCACTTATGATTTTGATAGTTTTTTTTTTATATAAATCCTTCGGGGTATGCTCTTGGGTTATCCAATCTTAAGATTGTATGCAATAATGTTAAAAATCTTTGCAATCCATTTAACAAAATGAAAACCTAAAAAATTTAGATTTTTGTAATTAAGATTAAAGATTAACCAATAATTTCACATCATTAAAATATTTTTATATTTAAATTAGTGATTTAGGTTTAGAAAAAGAAAAAATGGTGTTGGGAAGAAATAAATCTCACATGAAAAGAAAGAAGGTAAGATGTGTTGTTTGATTAATTTTTTAATTCAATATATATAAGAGTAATTTTATCATATTTATTAACTCATAATATATATAAGAGTAATTTTATCATATTTATTAACTCATAATATAATTTGTAATGTTATTTTTTAATATTAAGTTTATCAAAAATTAAATTTTATAATTTAATTTTTATTAAAATATTACAGTCTCATGACTCGAGTCAATTTAATAGGTTGTAATATCAATATTAAAAAAAAAATTGTTAATAATTTATTTTAGTTAAACTATCTTTTTATTAGTAATTTAAATTGTTTTAATTTATCAAGTTGACTATATTATATCAAATCAATTCATATATATTTTTTATTAAAAAATATATAAACAATATCTAAATATTTTTTATATTAAAAAAATTAATTCAACCTTCATCATAGTAACACTCAATAATAATGTAATAACACTCAATAATAATCTAGTTACTGGATTTAAGGTTATAAATCAAAGTGTGTCTAACGTTACGTTTTGGAAGTATTTTTTAAAAAATAAAAAAATATTTTTTTTAAATTAATATTTTTAATATTTTTAAATTATTTTAAAAATATTATTATAAAATAAAAAAATATTTTAAAAAATTATTATTATATCTACCATTATCACTACTGTTACTATAACTGTACCGAACAAACTTCAAAGCTGCCTCGATATCCTTGGCATAAAAAAAGGATGTTAGGTATTAATTACCGTCTGAGGATCCATTCAATCACGAGCAGCATAGGGGTGCACGAACGTACTTCTTTTGTCTTCAATTGTCTTACCTTTTTACTTATCCCGGCTCTAAAATGGAAAATAAATAAACCAATAACTTCCCATGTAATGTCATTTTAGTTCATTAGACTGTACGATATTATTATGATGTATAATGTTTTTTTAATATTAGTATATCACTTTCATTAAAAAATAATTTAATATTTCTTCAAATATAATATATTTTTAAAACACATAAAAAAATAAAAGCTACTAAAAAACCCTCACTAAATAGCAATACATACGGTCACATCGTGTCCAATCTTCAGAAGCGTTCCCGAATATTTATAAATAGTTGGATTCTTAAAGACAACAACAGACTACTTTTGTCAGCCCGGTAAAATTATTATGTCAGGAAGACAATCTGATAGTAACTAACTAATTATGTTTCAAAATCCATATTAATTGAGGTATGAGGGCAGGGCTAAAAAAGGACATTGAGAAGTTTCCGTGTAGTGAAAAAGGACACCAATAAAATCCTTAATTAGAAAAAAGAAATGTGGATTCCTTGTACTAGAAGAAGAAAATAAAAGAAGTGGGTTCGTTACTGGCAAAAGCAAAATCCTCGTAATAAATTAAATTGGACAGTTAACTATAATATTCTATAAGGGGTTTTTATTATGTTTTAAAAGTATTTTTAAAAAAATTTAAAATTTTTTATTTTTTTTATTTATTTTAAATTAATATATTTTTAGTATTTTCAAATTATTTTAAAATATTGATGTCAAAAATAATTTTTAAAAAATTAAAAAATATTATTAACATGTATTTTAACGTAAAAAATTATTTGAAAAGCAAATAAAACTATATTTTCACACAAGTTTTTAATTGAGTGTTTTGTAACACGGGTATAGAATATTTAAAAAAAAAATTAAAAAATACATTAAAATAAATTTTTAATTTTTAACATTATCATATTACAATCATAAAAAACATATATAAAAAAATAATTTATTATATTTTTAGATGAAAAACAGTTTGAAAAATAGGTTAAATCAAAAAATAAAAATACAATGATAAACAAACACATGGAATCAAATGCAATTATAAAAGATGGGTTAGTCTTTGAAGAATTTGAGGTATGTTCTGTACATTAGAATTCGAGGGTTGAGTTTAAAAGAGATCATAAGAATTTATTTATTTATTTGTGATACACTGCGAATGATTGATTTATCTGAGATTTTATTGAAAACAATTTTTTGGAGAAAAGTGCACTTTTGTCCCTTGACGACTAGCCAATTCTTGATTAATATAAGAGTTTTCGAAGTTTATACAACCATGGTAATTGATAATTATGAATGCAAGAAACGTGTTTAAATGTATTTGTTAATTAAGAAAATAAAACGCACTGTTTAGTAGAATCTTCCCCTTCATCCTGCCCATGGGATTTCTGGTAGAATAAATATTTTAGATTAGACTGGACACCTTCATCAAACAGTTGGAGTGCGTGGGGAATGTAAATGGATATAACAGACTCCAAACTTGTGCTCCCATGCCCATCTGCCCTCTCGCCTTCTCAGGTCCTCCCTGTTCTTTGTTTCTACCATTTTAAGCTGCATTATTTTAAAATTTATAGCTGTGGTTTAAGTTGTCAATTTGTTGGATTAAGGTATCTGTGGTTTTTGATCCATCTTGCGATAGAATCCCCCATCCTGACACTGAATTAGAAAACTCCATTTTTGAGGTAAGTTAGTTTTCTGAATTAATTACATCTGTATTGTAATAAATGCCATGCGGAATCCATAGAATTCTTTATCTGACTGTTATCTTTGCTGGGGTTTAAAGATATGGGATCAAAGGGTACAGAAGAACGCATCTTTGTACAATGGGGAAAAGTTCCGGGCATGTTGTTCTAAATCTTCAATAATAAATAATAATTATGTGGTTTTTGTTGTTTTTTAAAATGTATTTTTGTTTGAAAATATATTAAATTAATATTTTTTATTTTTTAATATTAATATATCAAAACATCTAAAACACTAAAAAATAATTTAATTTAAAGTACTGCATAAAACTAAGATACAGGATACAAGCCTATGAACCATTGATGAGGACTTTGTGATTTTTTGTGCTATTCATCATTTTATTAAACCTTCGCTGTTACTCCCAAACAGAAGGATCTTTAGAATGCTGCTGTTTGCTTGCATTTTGATGCTTTATATTACACAACGATTTCTTTTGCCAATGCTGTCGACTTGATATCGAGCGCATTTGGCAGTATTCTCTTGAGTTTCTATCAAGTTTCAAAATGGATTGTAATTTAATGTCTCGTGTTGTAAAATGCAAGAGGAACCATAATATTGATGAGAATGGGAATTTAATAATTGGACTGATATTACAAATAAAACTGGGATTCCATTACAGCGTTTGATGCAAGACATAATTGTTGCTATATGCAGCAGACAGAATTGATGCCCTGTATTTGTATAACATATTTTAGAAATTTTAATGCATTTTATTATCTTTTCTTATGAATTGCTGTTCTTGTTAATAACTTCCTAGTATGGAGGATACACTCTATCCAACAGAGCAGGATCAGAACAAGATCTTCATGCCTGCCTCCACCTTGGTTTGACAGATTACAGGTCTCCCTCCCTCCCTCTCTTGTGTATGGGAATGGCTTACAACCTCAGTTCATAAATTCTTTCTATTACTTTTCTAGAGCAAACTGATAGCTGTAAATCAACTCGCACATTATACTCTTAATCTCAACCAGATGACACTTGGGCATCATGTTCAGGCGCACACTCATGATACTTGGTCAATGATCTCATGCACATATTATCCTTCGATGCTACAACTCTTGCTGGAGGCGAGACATTGCAAATTTACTAAACATCCCTCCCTTCATATTGACTGGACATGAGTTCTGTGTCAGCTTCTTTAGTTTTCATTGCAGTGGGTTGTCATAGGTTAAGGTGGACAGATATAATTTTCAAGCTGGATGCCAGTGTCAAAATTATTTTTTCAACCAGCCTTTCATTTACTGGGTTTTTCATTTTTCCGATGATTGGTCTGAAGCTGCTTCTAAATTTGCTTATTAATGAGTGGACTATTGCTCTTGGTGTGAGCATTTTACTGATGTTTGAATTTCAGTAATTGAAATGTAGCATGATATATTTATGCTTTTTATTTTTCCTCCCCCATAATGAAGAATCAACGATATCTGCCTGCTATCCAGGGTTTTTATGCGGACATACTTAAATCCTCTTTGGGATAAGTTACTCCTTCCATCAGAAGGTATCTCTTCATTCATATGAAATCTAACGGAAGAGGATTTGTCCATGCTTGCTTTTTATTGTTTGACACCTTATTTTATTGCTTTGCTAGCACCTCAGTGTTGGAGGGTTTTTATTAGGAGAAATGATGCATATGTCTTCTGTTCGAAAATTTGTATATTTAAAGTTGAATGAAATCAAGCAATAAATGATTGGTGATGAATTTTATCGAGAATACATTAGAGACACCACCTAGATTCTTTATTAAAAAAGTTATCTTGTCTGGATTTGTCAACCTGGGTATCTCGTAGAATTGTAATATTTTTTTAGCTCAGGATATCATTTTGAAAAAAAGTTTTGGCAGCTTTGATTTTTGGCAGACGACCCAAAACAGTGTCAACACACCTCAAGTCCATTGGGTAATGGTGCAATTGTAGAGACATCTGACCAGAAAATAGAAGTGTTACAAAGAAGTTATAATGTAGGGGAATTTCCTGGACATTTTGTTTTCCCTGGAGGCCATCCAGAGGTATGGAGTCTGAAAGATGAAACATTTGCATTCTGATGCCTGTTTGCCCTTTTAGATTTCATTTGCATTTGCATTTGCATTTGCTCGTTTTTCAACAAACAAATGCTAGTGAGTGCTGGCAATGGATGGATAAAATGAACAAGTAAAATGAATAGGTAGCATGAATTCTAGAATGTCCTGCATCATGACTGCTATGAAGATGCTGTAAAATGTTATGCTGCAAAACCATAACATTTCCCACCACCAATCTGCCATGCTCCCTGAGTTGGTTATCTGACCAAGTATACTTGTTAGCTGAAGCAGCGTCGTTCTTCAGATTTTGAATCAGTTTATGTATGGGCAAATCAGCAGTTGTCAAAAAGATTTTTTTTACATCTCTTCTTATCAGACACCATGTTATCTCTTCTTCTTTTTTACATCTGTTTTTATTTTTATTTTTTTAAGAGTAGTTTTAACTTGAAAAAATATTAAATTAATATTTTTTTAATAATTTTAACATGTTAATATAAAAAATAAAAAATAAATTATTTTAAACTCTACTTATCTATTATTGGATTATCACCCTACTTAAAAAGGTTGATTTGTCAGTTATAAAATTTAATTGAAAAATTAGCTTAAAAAGTTATTAATAAATCTCATATAATGAAAGGAAACAAACACCACTCTTTAAACATTATTTAATAAATAAATCATGTGTAAAACAAAATAATTAAAAAAAAATTATTTCCACCCATAGTTAGACATCAAAGCTAATGATAGGAAAAAGTAAAAAAACTAAAAAACTTATTAAATTAAAAAATTGTAAAAAAATTATTAAAAAACTGAATTGTGAAAAAAACCAACCAATTTAATTTGATTTTGATTTTATAATTTTAAAACTGAAACAGTAGATCCAAACTCAAATTTAAAAAATTAAAAAAAATTGAATCAAATAAGAAAAAATCAAGTTAAGTAAAAAAATCAAGTCAAATAAAAAAATCAATCTAAACCCATTTAAACTTATTTTTATTATAAATAAAAACTAATTAGTTTGAAATAATTCCATTTTGATTTCAACTTTTTAAAAAAATTAATTTAATTATTTTTTTAATAAAAATTAAATTGAATATAAAATAACCATCCCTTGCTAACGAATAACGCCGCACATAGTTGAAGGCCCATGACTAAGGTACCGTACCAGTCTGTTTAGGAGAGCTTTACTGTTTTTAGATTATTTTTTTAAAAAAAAATATATATATATATATATATATATAATATTAAATTAATATTTTATTAGTAATTTTGTTTTATAATTTTAAAATGATATTAAAAATAAAAAAACATTATTTTTTTTTATTTTTTTTCAAACTCAGACTGCAACAAGCAAACAGGGACTTGAATTGAACAGAAAACGAAAACTCTCTCTCTCTCTCTCGATTTTCCTCCATTGAATTCAATCAAAATGGACGCAGAATTGTTAGAATTGGCGAGACAATTTGAGTCCGCGCAGCAAGCGAAATCGAGCATCCGATTATCTGAAAGAAACGTCGTCGAATTAGTCCAAAAACTCCACGAGCTTCACATCATCGATTTCGACCTTCTCCACACTGTCTCCGGCAAAGAATACATCACTCCTGTATGTATTATCGTCTTCGTCGTCGATTTTTACACTTTTAATTTCTTTTTCTTGTTTTCTTTCCTTAATTTTTCCTTTTATTTTTCTAAGGAGCAATTAAGGCATGAAATGGTGTTGGAGATCAAGAAATTAGGGCGTGTTTCCTTGATAGATCTTGCGGATATTACTGGCGTTGATTTATATCATGTCGAGAACCAAGCTCAACGAGTCGTTTCGGATGACCCGAGCGGGCTGATGTTGATTCAAGGAGAAATTATTTCGCATTCTTATTGGGACAGTGTTGCTGAAGAAATCAATGAGAGGCTTCAAGAATGCAGTCAAATTGCTTTGGCGGAAATCGCAGCTAACTTGAATGTTGGCTCTGAACTTGTGGCTTCCATGTTGGAAGCTCGCCTCGGAACTCTGGTATCTTTCTTGTTTCTTTCTTGAATGTGATATGGTTGTCGGAGGGAAAAGAAGTTGAAAGTTTTGGCTGAGATTTTATTGGCATTTAGGTGAAAGGTAGGCTTGAAGGTGGACAATTGTATACACCAGCTTATGTTACTCGTGTTAGCGCCATGGTTCGTGGTGCTGCGAGGGGTGTTACCGTTCCTACAAATTTGTCTTTTTTGTGGGGAACCCTGCAGCAGTTGTTGCAAGCAATGGATGGAGCTGGTGGTGTGGCTACTGAAAGTTCATTTTTCCAATCCTTATTTAATGGGCTGGCGAAGGAAGGGGAGATTCTTGGATCACTTCGAGCAGGAGTTCATTGGACTCCAACTGTATGTTTATGATTTCTTCGTTTTGGTTTATAATTTTATATCACATGTGCTAGAGATTAATCTTTTTTAGATAGCGAATTTGGTTGTGGGTGCTAAGGAACGTGAAATGCTTCAAAAATTATTTTCTGTTAACTAATGATGGTTTTTTTTTTTTCCTGAAGTATTTATGTAAGCATTTCAATAAAATTAAGGACTATCTAAAGGGTACTATCTACAGTTTTAACTTAACCAAGATAGTTTTTTATCTTCAGTAAATCTTGTGATGCATACAGTTTTCATGATAATTTGACTGGAAATATTTATAGTTCGAGGGGAAAAACCTATGAGATAGTGAATTTAGTTGTGGGTGGTGAGGAACATGTGTACTGCTTCAAGACTTATTTTCTTGCTTTATCACATTAAATGGCATACTGTTTCCCTCATTGATTTTAATTGTGCTACAGGTGTTTGCCACTGCTCAAAGGGAGTGTGTAGATTCTTTCTTTTCTCAGGTTTGGAACTTAATTCTCCTACCCAATATTAATTTTGTAATCTCTAGATGCTCATATTGATGTTCTGCATGTTTCACACATGATGTTACTCAAAAGCTTGTTTGATCATATGGTTTGCTGTCTCTATGGTTGGAATGTAATCTGTATTTTGAATTATAAGACTTGGTTGATCAGTCTTTTATCATCTTTTTCCCATCCTATTGCACCAGGGATGCTGATTTTTTAGCTATCATCTCCATCTTAATCACTTGTTATTTTCCCGCTTGCAGAATTCTTTTATCAGTTATGATACTCTGCAAAAGCTTGGAATTTCCCAGCCTGTTCATTTCTTGCAGGTACTTATGTTGAGTTTATGTCTGAAATTTGGATTTGTTTTCTTTCGAGTTTGTAGAATTTATGTGAATAACTTCTTTATACTTGAGAATTCTTCGTTGTTTGTCTTATCAAAATTTGTGGTCTTCAAATCCAATATAGTCCAGATATGCTGAAGGTATACCTCTGGTAACTGCATTTGCTCATCCCTCAATGATTGAGATGTTGGATGCTGCTGTTGAGGATGCTATTGACCGTAGTAGCTGGTGAGGCAATATTTACCTTTTCTTTCCTCTTTTTTCATTTTTGTTGATTTAATTTAACTATGAAATGGTTTGCTTCAGATTGTTGATTGAAATCGTTTTCTTGATATCTTTATTTGTATGCCGTTTTCATCTTTGTGGTTTGGTTCAATATGACAGCATTGTCCAGGTTTTCTTTGACCCATATTAATTGAAATGAAAGGTAATAAAATTATACCACTATATCCTAATGCAATATGAATCATAGACAGGTCATATTTGAGGGTTGAAATTTGAGAATATATGTTTTTCTAGTTGAATTTCATGTTCTTTATTTTTCCATCTATCAAGAGAAAACAAAGTACTGTTCTAGTTTTTTTATTCTTATACTATTTGCTCTGACTAAAAAATAACCCAACATGTTTATTGTCATCATCTATCATTGTATCAGCTCCCTTTCATCACGTTGTGCTCCTATCAATTGGTTGCTTATTACTTCTGCTGATAATCTGATGTACCTGCTTCAGTTTTCACTGCAGCTATGACATGTGTTATGATTATCATTGATATTTCTTGTTATTTTATTCACAAGAACATGACTTAAAATTCAGTCGCACATTTCTTATGGGTATCAATTCATATGAACAGCAGAATTTTCTCTTAGCACATATGTGAATGCAGGTTATTTGTGCACATTGTGAAGACTAAATTGATTTTATGGATGATTGCAGGATTGATTCTCTTTCTGTATTACCCACTTCTTTTGGATCCCAAGATGCTTCTAAGATTTTGTCGCATTGTAATTCTGTTCAGTCAGCACTCAAGGTGACATTTTTGCCATGCCGATAATTGTTCATTTCTATCATCGAGTGAATTATTATTTTTTTCATTTTCTTTCTGATTTTTTTCAGGGTAATAAAGGAATGATCCTGGGGGATTCATATGTATTTAGCAATGGTTTTATCAAGGTTTGACTCTAAAATTAATATTTGATGTAATAAGGTAGAAGGGCTTACTGCTTATATTTCACTATTTCCATTGATAATAGGAAATTGTTTCTGAACTACTTAAAGATTGTTTCTCATTGTTGTTCATGTCCACTTGCATCCATTACATATGCTATATATATTTTTCACATAGAAAAATATATAAATACATTGTTTAGATACATGAAGCAGCAGGAGTGCTGACAATAGTGTCCGGTTGGCCCTGTTAGTATTACTGGCTTATCAAGCTTGATTGACCTAATTCTCAGCTGGTGGTGCTAAGTAATGGTCAGGATGTTTTAAAAATGTAGAGTCAGAGATGTGTAATGATAATCCTTTCTAGGTTTTCATCATACTGTATTTGATCTATCACTTTTCATTTTTGGTAGTCTTTTATTTTGATCATTTTCCTGGAAAGCACTCAAAACCCCTCCTACTCTATCTCCCTCTCCATCTTTGTGTGCACTTGGTGGATCTATTCTATGCATGTTTTGCTCCTATAATTTGTTTTTCTTTTGGGTGCAGTGTATTGTTGAACCAAGTTTATTCATTTTCTTATATCATTCTTTGTTTTCATTGGGATTCCGATGCCTCCAGCCTTGTCTCCTGCAATTTGAGGGTTTTCATGTGTTGTTTATAACTGCTTGATCTCTCTGTGGAATTCTGATTCCTGCAACCATATATTTTTTGTTGCTAGGATGTTTATGATCGGATGGAGAAAGAGCTGGATGTCTTTAGGCTCTCAGGGTCATCTGGTGTTATACTGAGTGATGACTTTCATTTGGTCATGGAAGCTAAAATTAGAACTGATTCCAGCCGGTCTGGTGAAGTAAATGAGAAAAAGAAGAAAAAGGGGAAATCATCTGGAGCAAGAACTGAAATCCTTCTAGATGATGAGGAAATTATTCCTTTGAAATCTAAGAAAAACCAAAGGAAAGGCAAGGAGGCATCTTTGGTCCTGTCTGATACAAAAAAGGGAGCTAAGAAAGATTTAGCTAGAACACAAGAGGATGATCTTAACATTCCTTCTGATGATTGGATAATGCAAAAGATCCTGACTCTGATTCCTGATTTTGAAGAGCAAGGTCTGTTCATTTTGCTAATGATTCCTTTTTGTTGCTATTGTCTAGCTGATTTGGCGTTGATGTCATATCATGTTCTAACTGGTGAAGTTAGCTGATCTGGCAGGTTTGGAAGATCCACAGACAATTCTTGGACCTTTAGCTAACTATATGAGACCTATGTTAATTAGTTCCTTAAAGGAGAAAAGAAAGACATTATTTACAGAAAATGCTGGGAAAATGAAGCACCTGCTTGATAATTTACAAAAGAAGCTTGATGAGGTTAGCACAATTATGATTGCAAATTAATTATCTACATCCAGTATTTTGACATTCCTCTGATTTAGTGTTTTGTACAATGTGCTTTCTTGGTAATGGAGGCTGTGATTGGTTCTTATAGTTCTGGCAACTCTTTGAGATGTAACTTCCTTTTTGCAGGCTTTCTTAAATATGCAACTGTATGAAAAGGCACTAGATTTATTTGAGGATGACCAATCAACCTCTGTAAGTTCTACTTCTTCCTATATTAATTGATATAAGGAAGTTAATATTGGATAGATTAACCACCCAAACAACTTGCTATTTTGTGATGAAATGGAATAAAGACAAGCCTTGTTTATGGTTTGCAGGCTGTCTTGCACAGGCATTTGTTAAGAACAATGGCTGCTTCTATTGGAGATATGCTTTTTCATAACTTGGTAGCACCCATTCCTCTGATTTTTTCTTACCACTGACGTGGTTTCAGTAAATTAAGATATATAATTTGAAGGATGGTCTGATGCTTGGACTTGATGTAAATGTAGGACATGCACAACAAATTAAAGAACGGAATTAATGTTGAAGAGTCTCCAAATTCAGAATCTATCATGCTTGGTTCCGCAGAAAGAACTGCTCTTGTATGAAACATTTGCTGCCTTGCTTTGTGCTTTATGAAACTGGTCAGAAGTTTGGATATGCTAAATGATCTCCTCTATTATGTACTCTCATTCCTCATGCAGGCAAAAAGCTTTCCAGGATCCCTTTCAAAAAAGGCTCTTGCAGTAGTTGAAGCTTTGGAAGGGAAGGTTAGTTCTTGTTAGTGAAAAGTTCCTCTTTCCATTTTCAAGAGTTATTTAAATGAAGAACATGTCCTTTAACACTTCGCTCCCTTTTTGGTTGGGTGGAGGGGAGAGAGCAGACAGGTGCTGATGTGACTGGGGGTTAGGGGATCAGAGAGGGCAAAGTAAAAACTATATTTTGCTGCTTGCAACAATATTCTGGTCCTCTCTCGCTCTGATGTAGGTTGGGAAGAAAAAAACCTCAAAATCAGCATTTACAGCAAAAGGATGTGTAAAACATGAATAAAATTTAAGTTGGAACGGGATGATAAGGTTTAGTATTGAGAGAGAAACTGTTAAAATCTGATTAGGTTGATGAGAAACAAAAGACATCCTGTAAAATAGTTCTGCAAAGCCCATTTATAATAGTCAAAATCCCTAATCCTAATCTTATCCTTGTAAGGAAAATAAATCCCTAATCAAATAAGCCACATGCTAATGGCATGACACTGGAGAATCCAAATAATATAGGGATTTATAACTGAAAAAGAAAACTATAATTAACAAGAAAAATATTGTAATGCTCCTGCTTCTCTCTCTCTTGTGGCGGGTTGGCGGGTGGACAAAACACTAGTAGCTAACTCATCAACTCTTTACACCCTAGACCTGATTCAAGTCTGAGCATGTTTCAGCTGAAATCATTGGATTCAACTACCAATAGACTTCTCTAGCCAGCTATCTCATCGTCTGCCTTTAATTTAAAAAATCTAGGAGATATTTGTTCTTATCTACTTTTGGCACTTTTGTACAATGTTTAATCCCAATCATTCTACTGAGCAGCGGGTGGAAGCTTTCATGACGTCACTAAGAGAGCTGGCAGAGGAGAGGTAGTTTTGTTTGTGCTATTATTATAATTTTATTTTAGAACTGCCTTCTTTTCTCGGAACCTGACATTTACATTTTGGATTCTGTTTTTTTTTCAGTGGGTTGCACTTGAAAAAGCTTGACAAGAAATTGGAAAGAACTCTTCTGCACTCATACCGCAAGGTACGCATGCTTTGTATAGGGGGAAAAAAAGAAAAAAAAAAGATCAGAGTTCTCATATCCACAAATGTGTTTACTTGGAAAGTTCACTATAAGTATCATATCTTCTCATCCTATAAAATATCGAGGAAGCTATTTTGGACAGCTTTTTTACAGTGTTCAAGTATTGATATATTTATTTGTTGATTATAAAGTTGACATAAAATCCAACATTAGATTCATTGCTTTTTTTAACTAGTTCCATTGTGATGAATCTCTGTAATTTATATTTTTGCTTATTTAGCAGTTGGGTCTTTTGCAAGTGGGTGACTTGCAACTTTGGATGGAAATATGACATATGCACTCATTTGGATGTCTGTTTTGATTGCTATTGTCAGGATTTGACAGCTCAAGTTTCTGCTGAAACTGATCCAGTTCTTCTTCTGCCTAAAGTTGTTTCCCTGCTTTATATTCAGGTTCTATCTCTGGATTCTATGCAAGTATGGCAACTTTTATAGCTTTTTCACTTCTTGAACATGAATTTTCTGCTGCAGGTTCGCAATAAAGCTCTTCAGGCCCCTGGAAGGGCCATTTCTGTAGCTGTTTCTCGATTGAAGGTATGTGGCATTCCTGATATTTTACTAATTAAAAATGCATTTTTCAAAGTGCGTTTGTGTTGCAATGCATTTGAAGCCCCATTTTTTTTTTTTTTTCAAAACTTAGTTTTACTTTGGTCACTGTTGTGGTGATAGAACTAGAGTGTCATTATGTATGGTGCAATTCTGTACCAGCGCTTGGAGGCTATGCGATGCTCTCCAGCTCCAGACGTGGCTTATTTGGATGGGGTTTTCAAATATTTGCCAACAATTTTTAATGATGAGAGGTAGAAGATGCTGGTCTAAGTGGAAACTGACTTAAGGATGAGTGCCATATGTTTTCATTTTGTTGATAGATTCCGGACCACCTCAAAATCTTGTTTTGTGAAGATATCAATTGCTTTTGGTTTATCCATGTGCAATGAAAGGTGAATGTGATGTACATGTATGACGAAGGAGAAGCAGAATTCCTATAGGAGAGGGATTAAATAGAAGAAAGACAGTAAGATAAAGCAGAGAAGAGATAAGTCCCATAGCATACGGATAAATAGAGAAGAGAATGGTAGTAGCAAATACAAATAGCAATTCTCAATTCAATTATCATTTAGTCTTCTTAAATCATGAAAAAGGTGTTCTTAAATAGGCATCTAAAGCCTAGTAGGATCCTGTTTAATGTAGGAAATTAAATAAAAGTAATTAAAATCGAAGAATTCTAATTGACTAAAATAAAATAAAATAAAATAAAATAAAATAAAACAAGATATTGAAGCTTATTTTCATATAGCTGGTTCCCCATCAGAATCTTTTGCTATATTCTAATAGGTAATGTCATGCTGAAAATCAGTTTCCATTTGACATACTTCTATTCATTTTCAAGGACTACATAAATTGCCGAGTGCTCTCTCTCCACAAGGGAGATGGGGAACGTTATTTTGAATTTGTTGAAATGTTTTTCTGCTATATGGTGGTATTGGAAAACAATTTTGTCACATCTTATATGCCACTGAAAGAAAATGTGGTTTTATTATTTTATCAGCCTGTCTTGTATCTAGGTAGGTCCTTCTGCGACATTTTGACTGTCCTGCAACAATTGGAGTATAAATTGGGATGTTGCAGTGTAGAAGTTTTGCAGGTTGTTTCTTTACATGTTATATCATTTGCAGTGTAGATGCATCTGTTTTTACTTGCATGTTTATGGCCTGGATTCTTTGGTGTTGCCATTTGTCTTTGTTGGAAACTTGGAAGTCAGGGTTTGAATGCAAATTGCCTGTAATTTAAGTCACTGGTTATTCAATAACTCACCCAAATAGGTTGGATTTCTTCCATTCATATGCTATTGTAGTGATGTAAAACAGGCTTTAAAGTTGTGTTTTTCCTTTTTTTTTATTGTTTTTTTTTATGACTGTTTAAATTGGACTTTCAAAACCCAAGAATTCGTTTACTTTTCAGCTTTGGACTCATGACCTTGATTGTTTGTTATTATTATTATTATTATTATTATTATTATGTACCATATCACTTCTTGGCAACTTTCCTGGCATTACTTGATTTTTATTTTTATTTTTTGTGGGAAGTTTTGTTTATTACATGCTTTCTGCTTTAATGCCATTGTTTCCAGGACAAACTAGATGATTCAGCATTCAAGATCCTGACAGAATATCAAACTGCTACAGTAACACTTCTGTCGCTTTTATCTGCTTCGACTGGTGATGTGAGTAGCATCTGTTTCGGCCTTCACTCTCTATTCTTGGTTTGGCACATTTATCTTTGTTACATTTGCCCCTCGTGATTCTGGGTTCGGTAAATTATAAATATTTTTGTCACTTGTCGCAAAACTTGCAAGGAAAAACTTGCATAGTCGCTTGCTTTTGCAAAGAAAAAAAAAGTGTCGACACAGGATAAGAAAGGTTTGTGCATCCTGGTAATGAGTAGAGGTTGTGACAGCTCTAGTTTCTGAAACATGTTTAGTCTTTTATGTGATGCTAATTGTTACTGTCTGTATTGTTTTTTCTGTTTTCATCAGGAAGAAGACTGTACATCTGACAGGATTTTAAGTAAAAGGGAGCTCCTGGGGAACTTGATGCCAGCATTGAAAGGCCTAGTTTTGGGAACCGCTCAATCTTGACTTGAACTGATTTCAGATCTTTGGCAGCTGGAAAAATCTTCTAAAAGTGAAGGTGTTAATTTACCATTGTAGGTGACCATCTCTTAGCAACCAGCTTGATTTAGAAAAGACGGATCTGCGAAATAGTTAGTTCAAGATTAGGGTTGGTTGGTTCATAATAGGGTTATAAAGGTGGGAACATGATTAAAGGAGCAGCAGCATTTGAGGCAAAATTATGAGGAACCTTGTAACATCCTTGTGGTTGCAAATGATTTCTACTAAAAAGATTCTTGTCATTTTTCAATCACAAAAGCAAACAGATCTTATCGTTGCTTTTGTCTCTAAAAGTTTTGCTTGCAGACAATAAATTTTATCATTAGCTGTTCTTGAAAGTTGCTTCTGTGTCAGATGGAGCTAAAGATAATTGTTAGGCTAAATTGGACACTTTCAGATGCCACGTGACATGTGATTTGATAAACTTTTAAGAAATGGAGTCAGTCATGTGTACACATGCCACCCCATAATTGATGACTGCAACTTTAAATGTCAAATCAAACAATTTTGTCAGGGATTGTTTTTCTTTCTTCAAGACTAGTGGTTTTTTTATCAACAATTATACATTTTAACTTATTATCTATTTAAAAATATTATTTTATTATTTTTAATAATTTATTTTTGATACGAGTATTTTAAAGTGTATTAAAATAATTTAAAATTTTAAAAAAATCAAAATATTTTAGAAACACAGTGCAATTCCATGAGTTTAATTGTTATTCATGAGATTTGTTTTTATATGAATTCAATCTAATCATCTTCTTTTTTATCATTTTGAATAATAAATTATATTTTCAACAACTTGAATGACGCGCGTGCGCCATACGATTGAACTCGAGGGGTTTTGTGATAAAATTTAAGGGGCTAAACAGTACTTAACAAGATAAGGTTGAAAAAAAATTTGGCCCTATATTAGTTAAGCAAAACTAAACTTAATTATCCAACATTTGGATAGAATTATTTTTTTTAAATGGGACCATATCGGAAAATGGCCTTGCTATATTGCTGACATGATTGAGAAAAGTTGATGGCCGAACCTATCTTCTTCTTCTTTTCTTTAGCGAGAAAAACTTTTGATACAGTAGTAGCAAACATAATATATATTTTATTGATTGAGATAATGACGGAAAAATAAAAATAGAAATAAAATTTATAATTTTTGAAAATCACAACAAGAGAATTAATTCAGATTGAAATCAAAGGCGAATAGTAAAAACAATAACATTAAATCAAGGGTTGCATTTTTATTGTTATTGGCTTTACAACCATTGTGATTTTTAAATATTATTTAGTTGTAAATAAAACAACTTCGACCTTTTTTATCATTAAAAAGCTATGAATAAATTATGATTTTTTATAAAAATAATATTAGAAGAACTTGATTCATCATTAAAAAATTATGAAAAATAACATATTTTGTTGGTTAAGTAAACTCGTTAAACATGTAAGTTAAATATATAAATAGAATAACTTGGGCTAGTATGCTAGACACGTGAATGGAGTTATGAATTCTACCGGAATTATTTAAAAAAATATATTTATTATTTAACTATATAATAAAAAAAATATGCTATCGCAAAATCTAACACTAACTTAGTATCGAGATATCTTTTAAAACTGTGATAACCTCATAAAAAATAAAAATAAAACCAATTATAAAATTAAATTCTCAATTAAGTCAATACTTAAGGATGAAATGGAAAACAAAAAAGTTAAACTCACCAAACTCGTACATCAAGTCAATCAGTCAAACTCGTGAACAGCTCCGTGAACTTTATAAAGTTTTATAACATGATTTTCTCTTAAACTAATTTTTTTAACTATATGAGAAAAGGAAATAGATGATAAAAAAAATTATACTTAAATTAAAAAATAAAAAAGAAAATAATGATATCCTATCAAACCCATAAACTAGGACAACCAAGATTATCCTAACAATCTATGCTAACCTTATAAAAAAATAAATTAAAAAGAAATAAATTATAAAGCTAAATTCTCAAACATCTCAATATTTAAAGATAAAATTGACAAAAAAAATTTAAAAAAAAATCATAACAAAACATGAAGCAAAAAAAAAAAGAAAAAACAAGTAAAATAATATAATCTACAATGTAATTGGTGTGGGAGAATAGTAGGTTACTCAACCTTTAGTTTTTATTACTTTATACATATTAATAATATTAATAATATGACTTTTCCCTGCACCTTTTTTTTTAAACTATAAAAAAGAGAAAAATAAACTATAAAAAACTTAAGTTTAATTAAAAAAAAAAACAGAGAGAGAGAGACCCATCAAACCCATAAAATTAATGAAATTTGAGTTATCTTGATCAACTTACAAATCATATTAACTATATAGAAAGGTAAAAAAAAATACTAATGAAACCAACCATAATTGCAATTTTGATAAAGTTTGATTTATTTATTTGCATGTGATGAAAAATTGATGGTGGTAACAAACATAATATATATTTTCTTGATTGAGACGAAGAAGGAAAAATAAAAAGAGAAATACATTTTATAATTTTTGAAAATTAAAAAATAAAGGTCAAACTATAAAAAAAAATGATTGGATGATGAAATTGAAAGGAAAAAAAAATTCAACAAAAGTGCAAAGGAAAAATATAGAAATTTAGAAATTTAAGAACCGAAATGAAAAACCAAACATATGAGAAATTACAATTAGATAACTAAATTGAAAATAATAAAAAATTTTATAAATAAAAAAGAAATGAAATAAAAAATTAATAGAATGAGGGTTAAAATTGAAAAGTAAAAAGTAAAAGGATAATAGTGTGCATTACATAGTAGGAGAGAGAGAAGAAGAGAGGGAAAATCAAACGATCATTAGTTACAATCCAACTACTTCTATTAAAAATAAAAGAGGATACGACAACACATTTAGAAAAATAATGAAAAACTAGTCATGTTCATCTAGTGGCGTCACACATACCACCTAAAATGATGCTAACATTATCCACGCATTAGGACGTGCTCAGCATGTTCTTGGGTTTTAAAATTTTAAAATTTTTTTAAAAAATATAAAAACATTAAAATGTCCATATGATCCTGAAAATCATACAAGATGCTTATATAAAAGTATAAATATATCCTTTTAATGTTAAGTTTATGTTTTGTTTTTTTTATTATATATTAAAAATTAAAAACCTCAAAACACTCTTTTCTAGCAGTATAATAAATTTTTTTTTCTATTACGCTTTTTAACAATTAAGAATATTATGCAAAATCCAAAAAATTCTTGGCTAATAATTTTATATTTTATTAATTGGGAGAGCAAAATAATATTTATACGGTAAAAAAGAAGAAGAAGAAGAGATAAAGACATCAACATCCCATGCGATAGGCTTAATTTTTTGATACCAAAAACCATAAAAATAATTTTATTGTCATCCAAAAGACATTGTACTATGAATGTAGCTAATTTCCCGGGCAATTAATACATCTGCCAAGTGACAATATTTAATTATCTCCTTGACGTGTGTAGTTTTGATTCTTGCTCCTGATTTACTTTACAGCCGCCACGTCCAGTTGCTTAAATTGTTTTATTTTTATTTATTTATTTAGTTTCGCAGGATTTCTTTGTTTAAAAGTTTATTTTTATTTATTTTTTTGCTTACGAATGGCGTGCACGTAGATAGCTTGAATTCAGCAAGTGATTGGCCTTCTAAGGCATCGCGAAACGTATAGGTATTAGGTAATAATTAAACATCAATTATTTAGCTTAAATCAATATCAAGTCAATGCTTAATTATCTCTTACAGCGTTTCCTGCATGAAGACCAAGTCAAACTCGTGATGGAAGAAATGAAAATGAGGGGAGGAAAGATAAACCAATTGATTTTACTCCTTTTTATTTGAAAATAGTTTTTTTCTTTTTTAAAAAAAAAAAGTCAAGAAGGAAAAACGGGAGGAAAATAATTTCTCATTAGTAGGAAACGTGGGGAGGAAAATTGGTTATTGTTTGGCCCGTTTGTCTATATAAAAGTAATTTTTTTAGAAAATAAATTTTTAGATAATAAATTTCAAAAAAATAAATTATTTTATGATATGTGATAATATAATAAAAAATAAATTGAAAAATATTTTTCAGTATTTGGTTATATCATGAAAAATAAGCTGGAAAATAACTTATTAATATTTTATTTTTTTCAAATTTATTAAAATAATAAGGAGCAAATCTTACAAATTAAAAAAATTGAATAAGAATAAAATTAAAAAAAAATATAATTTCATAAATTATCTCAAATAAAATAAATAATAATCAAAATAAAAAAAATTAAATTTGAAAAATAAAAAAATTAAAAAATAAAGAAATTAAAATAATAATAGTTAACATTTCATGAATTATTTCAAATAAAATAAGTAATAATCAAAAGAATGAGAACCAAAGTTAATATAAAAATTAAATTTTAAGAGATAAAATTAAAAAATAAATATTCAAAACAATATATATATATATATATAGTAATCAAAGGTTTGAGGATCAAATAATATAATATTTTTAAATTTTTTATAATTTTTAAAAAATATTTTTAGTCCAAATTTTTTAAGAAAATATTTTCATAAAAATTAAACTTTTTTTAATTAAAAAATATTTTTTATTAATTAAATTTTTTAATAATAAATAAATATAAAAAAATTTGAAAAGCAGTTCCTCAAAATTCATATTTCAAATGAGAAAGATGGCCTTGGTCTCTTAATATCTCATAAATAGCATTAATACGTAAATTAAAGAAGTATCTTGTATTTTGACTGGCTTTTATCATTAAACGTCTTTGTTATTATTATTATTATTTTTTTATAGTTCGGTTTCATAACTTTCTGTTTTTAAATAGAAAATACACATAAAAACAATTTATAGTCACAATATTCTTCTTTTTTTTCGTGCAACAATTGAAAATTAATTAACTTCAAAACCAGTAATGGTGGCTAGTTGACTACGATTAAAAGTCCCGCTAGTATAGAAAAAAAAAAAACCATCGTTTTATTCTTTTTATAACACATCGGATTGTCGAGAGGGTTTTATAATCTTTTTGTTTTAATTTTCACCCAACTCAGTGTATAAAAATTATTGAAAAATATAAATTTAATAGTTTTTAAATAAAAAATAATAATCTGAAAAATACTTTAAAAAATATAAGCTAGCACAGTAAAGGGCAAGCGTAAAAGACTCTATTTAATAAACCTCACATTTTATTATCCTTGTGGCAGAATGAAAAACGAGGATAGGTCTCCATTTGCGACCGAACTCAGGGTGGGGTTACTTAGTTACTAGCTGCCCTAGACGTACCTCCCTTCCTTCAATTTAAAGTTATCTTTCAGAAGTTGAAAGCGAACCACTTGCCCATGTCAACTATCCATGGGATACAGTGATAATTGTTGTTTTTTTCTTGCCTGTATCCTTATATTTGTTTTATAAAAAGTAAGGTTAATTTGACTATCACTTTCAATAAATATATTTTTAAAAATTAAACTTATATTTTTATTTTTATAAAAATATAATAATATCTTAATTACCAACACTTCATTTGTAAAAATACTCGTTTAAGCCTTCCAGTCAGTGTCACTAATTAATTTTTAAAAAAAATACAAAATATATATTTTTAAATAAAAAACCATATAAAAAAGAATTCATACCTCACTTCCAAACGTCTCCATAGTATCATTATCGAGGCTAGCTTTAATAAAAGGCATGCCGCTTTCCTACATGTTTCTAGCACGCAGGAGATTTGATTAATGAAATTTTCAAAATGGAATCCATGGGGATAAAAAGAAGAATCATCCCTTTGTATAATCAACATCTCTACCAATTTCCAATTATATATATATATATATATATATATATAGGCAAGCTAATTTATTCAGAAAAAAATAATTTATTTAAAATTAAATTTAAAATATGCTAACAAAGTACAAAAACAAAAAATACATTATTTTTTTAAGAGTTATGAATTCTATTAACTACAAGGAGTTATTAATACTTTTAAAAACTTATGCATTAGCCCTTGATTTTTTTTATTTTACAAGGATTTTATATTATATAAAAAAATTAATTAGTCAGAAGTTAATTTTTATTTTATAGGTATTAAGTTTTTGTTTGACAAAGATGACGAAGTTTTTGTGGCAGCCCTTGTTGGGTATTTTTTATTATTATAGGCTACAAATGATGGAATATAATTTTAAATTATTATTTTATTTTATATTAATTAATTTGGGTTTTATTTAAATCAAATACATATCTATCCCATCAATTTTGATATTTATATATAAATACTTTCATGTAAAGTTCCAATATTTAAGTTTGTAAGCATAATTATGTAACCTGATTTCAAGTCAGATCTGGAACAGTGCTAGGTTACAGGTTAAAAAATCAATTTAAGTTTATCAAATTATTTTTAAAAAAAAATAATAAAAAAGGAATCAATTAAGGTTGGAGTTGATTGATTTGAACAAAATGTTTTTTTGTATATTTCTTTAAGTTATACTAGTAAAATTTTGAATCAACTAGAGCTTGTTTAGAAATAGAGGCCAATTTATTTTTTATATATTTTGAATTGTTTTCTCTGCTAAATTTAAAGGTAATTTTAAAAAAATAAAAAATATTATTTTAATATATTCTAATATAAAAAATATTTTTAAAATAAACACAGCTACATTGGTAAAATCAACATGGCAAGTCGGCCCGGGTTTTAAAGACATATATGTAAGTAGTCATAAATTACATAAATAAAGGCGTCGGTTGATGAATCCCTGCCTTTTTCCCCCACTTGTCATTAAAGAGCCAAGCCAAAAACTTTCTTCTGTTAACATGGAGATAGCTGTTTCTAACCCCCATTTTCCTTTATTTTTCTGGCCTTCATAGAAGAGGTTTCCATCTACCCCCATGATATGTATTAACAAAGCTCACCAAAACAATCAAGCCTCAGCCTTCTACATCCACAGCTGGTTATGACTCTGTAATTGTGTTTTCCCATGGTTTGTTTGCTTGCACACTAGTGTGTTTGGTTTCTGTTACTTATTTAATACAAAACATAAAGTATCTAGGAATCTGGCATCATCTGGGGTTGTCACCCAGTTCGCACCAGCTTGTGTTTTGACTCCTCTTTATTTGAACTGAAAGCCCTTTTAGCATTCCAAAGTATACCATATTTACCTTGTCCTCCTCACAAGTATTTCCCATCTGGGTCTCTCTCTCCCCCTCCCACTTTCCATTGGACCTCAAATTTTGTTCAAGGTGTGCCATCTTTTCTTCATTTATTTGTGAGTACTGTCAACTACAAGCTCCTTTCCTTGTATTGCTTTTGGCTACTTTAGATTTGTCTTTCTTGTTCAATTCTATACATTGCTATTTAGGATTTAGATTTCTTCCGTATCTGTAACTGAAAAGCACCAACTTCTTTGATTGCTCTTGCTATATTATGCAATCTTGGATTTTGATTTCACTTCCTTATTCATCCCTCTTCATGGATTTTGGTTTCTATTGTTCTGCTATTGATTACTAGGGGCACCCTAGTGCTCTGCCTTGATAAGAGTCCTTGGTTTCTATCTTAAAGCTCAATAGATTTCCATATTTCCCCAGTAAAGTTCCAGATTTCGAGATGATGGGCAGTGTAGGATCTAGACGTTTCCTTTGTGTACTTTTGTCAATCTTAAGCTTGGTATGTTTATCTAGTGGGTTTACTCCTGTAGACAATTATCTTATAGACTGCGGATCACTCACCAATACTACAGTAGGTAACCGTGTTTTTGTTGCTGATAACTCCGCCTCCAACTTTCTTTCAACCCCGAAAAACACTTTTGCAAATGCTTCAATATCTGTCACTTCTGGGGATGATTCACCACTCTATCAAACAGCAAGAATCTTTGATGGAACCTCAAAGTACACCTTTTTGATTAACCAACCTGGGAGGCATTGGATTCGTCTGTATTTCTACCCATTTGTTAGTGGTAGTTACGACATGAGCAATGCGAGTTTTGGTGTTTCCACCCTAAACCATGCCTTCCTCAGCAATTTCAGTGTGAAGGCTTCTGTTGTTAAAGAATTTTCAGTTAATGTAACCTCAAAGAACCTTGTTATCACCATCACTCCTTCAGGCAATTCATTTGCCTTCTTAAATGCCTTGGAAGTCGTTTCAGTTCCTGATGAGCTCATTACAGATGATGCTGAAACTTTTAATCCAGTGGGGAGATTCAAAGGCCTGTCCTGGCAGGCTCTGGAGACTGTTCATAGGGTGAACATGGGTGGACCAACAGTTTCCTTCGAGAATGATACCCTTGGGAGAACTTGGGTTCCCGACCAAAGTTTTCTCATCCAAAAGAATCTTGCTATCAGCGTGTCCAATGTTGCAGCTGTCAAGTATGTAGATGGTGGGGCAACACAGGATTCTGCTCCGAATGCTGTTTATGGTACTGCCTCTAGAATGAACTCAGATAATAATCCCAGCAGCAACTTCAATGTGACCTGGGAGTTCAACGTGCAGCCAGGGTTTCAGTATCTTGTTAGGTTTCACTTCTGTGACATAGTAAGTAGAAATCTTAACGAGCTCTACTTCGATGTTTACATTGACTCCTGGCTTGTAGCTGAGAATGTGGATCCAAGCTCTGTTGCAAATACTTTGGCTGTTGCATTTTATATGGATTTTGTTACTGCAGCAACGGTTAGCAATAAACTTCGTGTGAGTATTGGTCCAACTAACACTATTAGCAGTGCCTACCCCAATGCAATTCTAAATGGGTTGGAGATCATGAAAATGAACAACTCGTTGGGTAGCCTCAGTGGGACAGCTCCTGCAGTTTCAAATTCAAGTTCGAAGAAGAATGTTGGTGTGATAGCGGGATTGAGCATCGGAGCACTTATCCTAGCGGTGTTGGCTGGTATTTTCATTATGTTCTGCAGAAAGAGAAGAAGGCTGGCACGCCAAGGCCATTCTAAGACGTGGATTCCTTTTTCCATCAGTGGAGGAAATTCTCACACCATGGGTAGTAAATACTCGAATGGAACAGCCACTAGTCTTGGTTATAATTTGAGGTATCGCATTCCTTTTGTGGCAGTTCAAGAGGCAACAAACAGTTTTGATGAGAGTTGGGTTATTGGCATTGGTGGTTTTGGAAAGGTATACAGGGGAGTTTTAAATGATGGTACAAAAGTGGCTGTTAAAAGGGGAAATCCACGATCCCAACAGGGACTTGCAGAGTTCCAGACTGAAATTGAGATGCTCTCTCAGTTCCGGCATCGCCATCTGGTTTCATTGATTGGGTACTGTGATGAAAAGAATGAGATGATCTTGATTTATGAATACATGGAGAATGGAACTCTCAAGAGTCATCTCTATGGCTCAGGTTCTCCCAGCTTGAGTTGGAAGGACAGGCTTGAGATATGTATTGGAGCAGCTAGAGGACTCCATTATCTTCACACTGGATATGCAAAAGCAGTTATTCATCGTGATGTAAAGTCTGCTAACATATTGCTTGATGAGAATCTCATGGCCAAAGTAGCTGATTTTGGGCTTTCAAAGACAGGACCTGAAATTGATCAGACCCATGTGAGCACAGCAGTGAAAGGGAGTTTTGGATACCTCGATCCTGAGTATTTTAGAAGGCAACAACTGACAGAGAAATCAGATGTATATTCCTTCGGCGTGGTGTTGCTTGAAGTTCTTTGTGCCAGACCTGTTATAGATCCATCCCTCCCAAGAGAAATGGTTAACTTAGCTGAATGGGCAATGAAATGGCAGAAGAGAGGGCAGTTGGAACAAATAATAGACGCCGCGCTTGTGGGAAAAATTAGACCAGATTCACTTAGGAAGTTTGGAGAAACCGCTGAGAAATGCTTAGCCGACTTTGGGGTTGACAGGCCTTCTATGGGAGATATCTTGTGGAATTTGGAGTATGCCCTTCAACTGCAAGCAGCAGTTTTACCGGGCGATCCTGAAGAAAACAGTACAAATATGATCGGCGAGCTCTCTCCACAAATCAACAATTTCAGCCACAGTGATGATAGTGTATCTGCTACACAGTTTGAAGCCTCAAGTGTGGATGGCCTCTCAGGTGTTTCAATGAGTAGGGTATTCTCACAGCTGGTAAAGTCTGAGGGCAGATAACTTGCTAGATGGTAAATTTGATGCTTTTAGCTCCTCTGATAACTCTGGTTTGTCCTCTCACCAACTACTGCTTGTCATACCAGAGGAGACGGGAAAATTCTATTTATTTTTCAGGGAAAGGAAAACCTATACTTGTTAAGATGCATTTGTTTCTTTAGTCAATTTATGAGAGCATCTCCCAAGATCAATTTGTCCTGAGATTGGTCTCCGGGGTGGAGCATAAGGAGACATCCCCATGCTCTACAACCAGTCGGCTTCAATAAAGTTGTCTTAACCATGCTAAATTGTTTCGGGAATTCTGCAATCAAGCCACGTTTTCAGTCTCTTGTGTACAGCCGAGGTGGTTCAGATGGTAAATTGACGAGGATGTTGAATCTTACCCTGTAACATGTATGTGTTTTTATTTCTTGTTAGTGTTGAAATGAAGTGCATTTATTTGGTCAGTGTATGAATGTTAAAGAATCTACGAGTATGGTGAGCAAGGCACTGTCGAGTGCCTGCTTGCAATTTGTCCCTGGTTACGTTATCTAGCAAATGATTTTTGAATATTTCCTGGCGTGCTCGCAGTGAGTAATCCTCACGGCGTTGTGTTTGGTATTACAACACATGCCCTGTATGTGAATTATTTTTTTTAGCTTGACAAGCCATGATTGGAGGGTGCGTTTGGTTATTATTACTTAGGAAGAATGGACAGGCATGGCAGCAGTTTATAGTCATTACAGTTGAAGGAGATGATCGATGTCTAGTTGTTTGTTTCCCTTGTACAATTCTCCCATCCTCTCATTGTTTGAAATTGATAAACAATTTCTTATGCTTAATTTGAAGAGGAAGAATATCCAGAATTCTTGATTGTTTTCCTGTTTTTCCTTTTTTTTTTCTTTTTCACAAAATGGAAATATAAGATATGTTATAACACTCTTCGACAAGTAAGCGTTACGTCTATGTTGTATTGTTTTTTTTTTATTATTATTATTTGAAAGGATTCCCACGCGTTCATGTAGCTTAGCGGTTTATTAAAAAATAAATACAACAATACATAGAGATGTGTATACACCACTCCTTCAGCATCTTGATTATTGTTTTTATTTTATCTAAGAGGTATCTAGAAGTAAAGTAATGGATTTTTTTTAAAATGTTTTTTATTTCAAAATATATTAAAATAATATTTTTTTATTTTTAAAAATTATTTTTGATATTAGTACATTGAAATGATTTGAATATATTAATTTAAAATAAAAATAAAATTTAATTTTTTTCTTAAAATACTTTCTAATTATATACAGTGTCAAACACTGCTTCACAACTTGCTTAGGTTGAGAGTCGGAGCCAAGTCGGATTGAGCCGTACACGATTCAATAAGAAACAAATCGAGCGTGACACAGGCCTAGCAAGTAGCCGTAAACACCTCCGTGAGAGAGCAAGCAACCATGCTAGAAAGTTGAGGAGAAGACTTCGCAAGCCACATATACATTTAAGAGAATCAATGGGGTCGGTAAACATATATATATATATATATTCAGGAAACATAATTTGAATTCAAAATAAATTAATTATAAATTATAAATATAAACATAATATCAAACAAATATAATTTTAAATTTTAAAATATTTATAAATAAATAAGATTAAAAATAGTTCAACTTAAATAAAATATCAAAATATTATGAAAATAAATTGTTTTAACATGAATATTTTAAATATAAAATTAAGTCAATGTTATCAAGACTAATAAGATCTAAAACATTCTTTATTTTGCTCAAATTCTTACAGAATATAAACATGAAAAAACAACAACATGAATATAAACCATATATATTAGTGATAAATCTAATTTTAAAAAATTAATATCATTTTTAATAAAAATAATAATAATAATTTTTAATATTATTATTAATATTATTGTTATTGAAAATAGTAATAAAAAAAGAGCTTTTTATACTTGGGTGATTAAATTAATTAAATTGAACTATGTTCAATTTAATTGAATGACTTTTCAAGACTGGAACGAAATATATAGAATGAAATCGAAACATTCTGGTTAAAATTTAACTAAAAAATCCAGAACAAACTGAGATTTAAAATAAAATAAAAATTATTTTATTTTTTGAATTGATATGAAATATTTTAGTTATTTTGGACCAAATAAAATAAAATTGATAACCTTAATTAATACCGAATAAAAAGTCCGATTGCAACCGCTAATCAATCCAGCTAACTTATTTTAGAGGAGTGCAGTGTCATTAGTATGTTAGTCAAGAAAGTATTGCCACACAAAATATGCCTATTTTTCTTATTGTTATTTTTAAAAATATACTGATGAAATATTATTGTGAAATTTTTTTTGATGAAATATTACATATTAAAATTGAAAAATATGGCATTTATAACTTGTTTCTATTTAGAATAATAGCATTGATAAAAATAAAATATTATAAAATGAGAGATGTGGAGGAGAAAAGGAAAAAAAATTGAAGGCATATTAAAACTTTAATTATAACAGTAACACGAGGGGGCGCACTTGACATCAAAGACAAGAGAGCCACCATTTTTTTGATAGTAAATGTAATCTATTTGAGTCATTGTTTGTAATATTTTTTAGTGTCGTTAAATTTATCTTATCGAAATTTTTTTTATGATATTAGTTATAAAAGCTTAAACATTTATGGATTATAAACATTAATGTTTTGGTTTCTAAGTTCTATAAATATGAGTTTTGGATGGGTGGAGATGGATAAAAGAAATTCTCGATTTCTTTTCTTTTCCTAATGTTATTGTTTTAAGTCTTGTTTTTTTATTTATTATTCAAGATCTTAGGTTTGATATTTGTAAAGAGATATTAAGTATAATTCATTTGAGTTTGTTAAATTTTATTTAAAAATTTATCTAAATAAATTTTTTTTGTTGGAATATTGATTGTTGAAAAAAATCATGTTTCATAGGGTAAGAATCAATAAAGTCCCAATAATAAATTATTAATTATTAATAATAATAAAATTTAAAATTTAATCTTCTAAGTACTTTAACAAGTAAATACTTTAAATTAATTTAGTTTAAGTTTAATTTAATACTTGTTCAGTTTGCAAGCTAAGATTGTTTTTCATGTATTTTTTTTGCAACTTTATATATCTAAATAACTTGTAAGGATTTTATAATTAGCATGTATTTATATATTTACATATTATAAACTAGGGAAATTAACTGACTTCTCTAATTAATTTTTTAATAAGTGAAATTTAGATAAAATTAATATTCGAAACAATTTGAAATGAAACTTTACCTGCATCAACCTATTGCAAATCACATACGTGGAAAATGATGGACGGGGTTACTTTTTTTTTTTATTAACGTGGGTATCTGGGCCAGCTTGCGCGCACCACGACTAATCCCACGAGCCCTGAAATTAACGA
>NW_011500173.1:84549-180638 GCF_000495115.2 Populus euphratica | reverse complement strand
TATATATTTTCTAAAATTTCTAGCACACCATTTATGTTTAATATCTTTTTTATTCTAACTTTTGTTCATCCAGTTCCATCGTTAACTAGAAAGTTAAAAGTAATGATTTTAAATTAGAATTAAATTGTTTAAAATTAAATTTCAAAGAAGAAAATAAATTATTAAAAAAATACATAACAGATCCATAGTATTTTACGCGTGTGAACAGTGCTGACTCCACTATTTGACTTGGGAAATGGGAAAGCGCGTAAGATGGATCTTCGGGTCCCGCTTCACAGAGGAAACAAATCCAGAACGGTTGCCATCAAATTAGTTTTCAATAAAAAAAAATGGCATTTGACTTTGCTGTCCCGCCTCGAGGAAAGACCAACCAGACCGCTGTCGGTGGGATACGTACGTCACGGGCAGGTAATACAAGAAAATAAAAACAAAAACAGTGAAACTGCTTTGCTTATTTCCTTCTAGAAGGAAAAATAATAATAATAAAAACAAAGATTTGTTCTGTTGCAACTTGGAACACCAAATCACTGTAAGACAATAACTAAGAGACACATCTGGTAAGAACACAGCACCAAAGCAACACCTGGTTTTACTAAACAGCCCCTGAGATTGCTGATACGTGTTCTTTTACAAGGTAGCTACAGGTCCAAGTGACATAACTGGGAAGTGGTTAATCATCTCATGTACTTTGTCTTCGGTTACGAGGGGAGTCCTCGCAATTTAGTAATGCGGTCCCTCTACCCTCCTCTTAATTTATATTGTCCCTTTATTCAAGAAAAATTCTTAATATAGTGCCTTCGCCGAATTTATACTTTGTTTCCAACGCATGCCAATGTATTCAAAGATAAAAATGACTTGTCAATCATGAGATAACAAGGCAAGGTAATTTAATATAGCAAGGAGAAGTTAAATTGCAGCTAATTTGAGAGATCTTGCGAGATTTGTGAGTTTAGGGTTCTTGGAGATGAAACTAAGAACCCCGAATTCTTAGGTATAATGTTCCGAATAGTTTTCAAGCAATATATTTTTCTTCATTTTTCCAATTTAATTTCAATTTTCAAAATCTGCATTTTTTTTCATGATTTTATAAGTTTTTTTTTTAATCAACAAACTTTTTTCGCGTATCTGCTTTAGCTTACATTTTAGGTCACGCATAAAAAATTAATGGTAAATCCGACAGAAAATTGATGAAGGGACCGCATTACAAAGAATGCTTCTTGAATGAGGAGATTACATAAATCAAAAGCAGAATAGAGGATTATATTAAGATAATCTTAAGACTAGAGGGACCAATATGCAATTAATCGGAGCTTGAAAAATGTCCTGCTATAATAAATAAATTAAATAGAAACTTCTCTCCTAGAAGCCAATCCAAGCCAAGCAAGCAAGCTCTTCTTTTATTTGTAAACATATTCATTCTCAGTTTTTCTTTGTGTCTGTTGTTCCATCTGTTCAAACAAAACCGAGAGAAAGTAAGAGAAGAGCCGAGGATAGGAAAAAGGAGAGGAGGAGGTGGAGGAGGAGGAATTGTATGCTATATGGGTTTTCTTTGCTTTTCCGGAAAATCGAGTAAGCGATCAGAGAACTGCAGCGTCGATGAAAATAACAGTAACATTAAACGCAAAGATCAAACACAACTAACTTCAGGTAGCTAAAGTTTGCATGACCAAAGTTTTTATCTTTTTTAATTTGGAAATGTAAACCACCCTTTGTTTTCCTGTTTTGTTACTTTAATTCTTGTTTTCAGTCAATTGATATGTTATAGGGTTTCTTTTCTCTTGAAAATCAATCACAATGGACTGCAACGCAAAGGGTTTCTTATGTTTTTAAATTTGTGATCATTTTTTTTCTTTCGCTTTAATTTGAAAAAGAAGAAGAAGAATTTTCGATTTTGTTTATTTATTTGCTAAAATGGGTTGGTAAAATGTCTAATCGTTTAATTTCAAACATTTCTCTAAATGAAGAGAGGTAATTCTTCGTTGTTGTTGGGGTTTATGTTTTGCATACATAGCACAAAACCCTTCTTTGGTGCACACTGTTTTTTTTTTTTTTCCTTGTCGTTTGTGTTTGCTTTCAGCTTTCATGGCCGTCCCTTTTGATTGTTTGTTATTCTTTTCTTTTTAGGGTCGATGAAAGTGAAGCCATATGTGAACGATTCAAGGGAAGAAGGGGCGTCCAAGGATGATCAACTGTCGTTGGATGTAAAGAGTTTAAATTTGAAAGATGAGATTTCTAAGGATATAAGAAACAATGGAAATCCGGCTCAAACATTTACTTTTGAGGAACTCGTGGCCGCAACTGAAAATTTTAGGTCTGATTGTTTTTTGGGTGAAGGAGGTTTTGGCAGAGTTTACAAAGGGTACCTGGAAAAAATCAACCAGGTAGGTACAAAATAAGTCATTTACTGCACTCAGAAATGTTGTCCGCCGATAGATTTATGTTTTATTCCAGGGTACCTTCCTTGTAAAGTGTCTCCTTATAATTTGCTCGTGTTCACTGTCCAGTAGTTGGTTAGACTTAAATTGTGTTTTGTTGTTGTTGTTGTTATAGGTTGTCGCTATCAAGCAACTTGACCAAAATGGAGTTCAAGGGATAAGGGAGTTTGTAGTTGAAGTACTGACGCTAAGTCTAGCAGACAATCCAAATCTTGTCAAGTTGATTGGATTTTGTGCTGAGGGAGATCAGAGGCTATTGGGTTATGAGTACATGCCATTAGGATCTCTGGAAAATCATTTGCATGGTATGTAAGTCTCCTGGCATCTCATTCTCATTGTTTACATTTTTGTTTTACCAATTACTGTTCTCTTATCTGTTAACACTTTTGTTTTTCTCATTCCTGTGTTCAGATGTTCCGCCCAATAGGCAACCGCTTGATTGGAATGCAAGAATGAAAATAGCTGCTGGTGCAGCAAAGGGTTTAGAGTATTTGCACAATGAAATGACACCCCCTGTTATATATCGTGATCTAAAATGCTCCAATATTTTGCTTGGTGAGGGCTATCATCCCAAGCTTTCTGATTTTGGACTGGCAAAAGTGGGACCCAGCGGTGACCATACTCATGTTTCTACAAGGGTTATGGGCACATATGGGTACTGTGCACCAGATTATGCAATGACAGGTCAGCTAACGTTTAAATCAGATGTTTATAGCTTTGGGGTTGTTCTTTTGGAGCTCATCACAGGCAGGAAAGCAATTGATCAAACAAAAGAACGCAGTGAGCAAAATCTGGTTGCATGGGTAAGACAATATCTGTTGGATGTCTTTGTTTTGCATTGCTGCTAAGGTCTTTGTTTTTTTTAATTCAGTTTAACTGTGCTTTCAAGGAAACATGTTCTTGTTGGTCCACTCTTAAAGTATTAGTTCTTTAAACTGAAATGGCACCTTTACTGGTTATGATAAATTTAAGAAGAGCCTAATGTTTTGATGTCATTTGGAAGTTGTCTGAACAAACTGGCTCTGCATGTTTAATTGGTTCTGATGACACTATTGTTGTGAAATATAGATGATTGTTTTATGGTTGTTTTCTCTCTCTAGATTGCTTCCGGTGCTTATAGAATCAAGATCTATATAACAATTAACTAGTCTTGAAATCATTTGCTTACAATTGAGGTTGACTATAACTAGAATATCTTGATAACTTGCAGTGCAGAAAAAGCATTTTGAATGTAAGATCTTCAATTTCATAATGTAACGATAAAGAATTGACGCATGGCTTGCTTCACCAATGCTTAACCATGAGAAAATGTGCACAAGGGCATGGCTATGCACTCCATATTCAATTTTTAATTAAACTAAGCACGCTGCAAGTGCAATATGTATCAGCAAGTGGAAACTTTTCCTAAAGCATGAATACCTTTCTACATGGTAGATAAAAGATATCAATTAAATGCACTGCAGTATAAACTCAGCTTCCCTTTGTAGTCCTTTCCTCCCTAATTTTGTTGTAACTTGCATAAAACTGTTTCTTTTCACTTCTCTTGCTGCTTCTATAAAATTCATATCTTGAACCTGCCTGCTGTCGGTAACAATAGTCCTTTAGATGGCTTTACTGTAGCCTTGCATCCAGTTATCAACACTTCATGTTTAGATTGCAGTATTATGAATGATTAAACTTCTTGATGGTTTTCAGGAAGTGTCTAGTCCCACATCAATATCTTCAAGTTGTTTTCAAGTTTTCAAATAGGGTACAAGCTGAAACTTTACACCCTTGGCTTTCATTGAGCGTGGGCTTGATCTTATGCCTGAGTGAATTCTTAATCTTATTTCCTGATAATTAATTTTTTTAGCAAATGGAAGAACTCTTGTACCAATGTGATTATTGTAGATTTGCATGATTGTATTTTGCAAATTGAAGTAGTAGAAAATGGAATTTTGTTAACCCAAGAGCAGTACCAGTGCTTATGAAATCTGTTGGATTTGCTTGCAGGCACGACCCATGTTCAAAGACCGGCGGAACTTCTCATGCATGGTTGACCCTTTCCTTCAAGGTCAATATCCAATAAAGGGATTATACCAAGCTCTTGCCATTGCTGCAATGTGTGTGCAGGAGCAGCCCAATATGCGCCCTGCTGTATCTGATGTGGTTTTGGCTCTGAACTATCTAGCTTCTCACAAATATGATCCCCGAATCCATCCTTTACAAGAACATCGGAGGAGACCATCTCATCCTGGATTGGATAAGGACAATGGTAGAACATAAATTGCACGTGGTGGGCTCATAAATGACCAATCTGGAGAACCGAAAATCAGGAATGAAGCGGCCAACACATTTTTGCAGTGTTAATATTCCTAGTGCCTGGTATCAGTTTTTGTTACATGGGAGATAACAGGCAATAGTTACATTTTCATCCTCTTACAGAAATTCCTGGCCTTTCCTTTTCATCCTTGTACATGAGGGGTTTTTGTATGTAAGATGCCTCTCATTAGGAATTATTTTCGCATTCTGTATAGACTAGCCTTAATAACCACAGTAATAAGTGCGCTTATCTAATTTCAGGCTCAAAGTGTTCTTTTTGGCACACCTGTATATATTTGTTTTCCTGTGTAATTGGACCTAGCACCTTGGAATGGAAAGTTGAATTGGGAAAGCTTTACCAGGAACACTGATCATCCTCTTCTTCTTCCGGGCATAAGTTGCACTGGCATGGTATGTTCCATGTCTAAGGCAACAATACGAAGACATTTTCATAGTCGAAAAGTCATCTCTTTTCATTTTCGCCTAAGGAAGCCTTCACAATAAGGCTGGGTGTTGGCGGGAGTTTTAACTAGAAGGTAACGGCCAAAAATTTCAGCTGTATGACTGGTGGTGAGGTGTATTTAGAAGAATGGTTGTAGTTGTTTTGTAAAATATTTTTTATTTAAAAATATATTAAAATGATATTTTTTTTTTGAAAATTATTTTTAATATTAGTATAATATAAAATATAAATTTTTTTATTAATCTGAAACAAATAAAAAAAATTAAAAATTTTAAAATGTTTCTAAAATACAGAAACAGTAAAACAATTCCCAGCGAGCACCGATGAACTTAGGGATGATGCTTTGCTGGGACGCGAACATTCCATTCCATGCAATGAAATGGAAATTTAGATTTATCAGAATCCACTCCAAGTGCAATGGTGGCGTGCATGCGCACCATCCAATCTCACAAAATAAAATTAAAAATTAAGGCCCATAAGATTAGTTTGGAAAAGGAAATTAAGAAATTTTATGGTAATCAGGAGTAACTAATAATATCTCAAAATAAAATTAAAAATTAAGACCCATAAGATTAGTTTGGAAAAGGAAATTAAGAAATTTTATGGTAATCAGGAGTAACTAATAATATCTCAAAATAAAATTAAAAATTAAGACCCATAAGATTAGTTTGGAAAAGGAAATTAAGAAATTTTATGGTAATCAGGAGTAACTAATAATATCTAAATGGTTAATTTGTTATATTTTTTGTCGGTTAAGAATATGTTTTTTATACGTATCTTTTTCTGCAAATTACATCAAGAATAATTAATAAGACGGTGGAAACTATCACACAAAATTTTCTTTTAGTTGCAGAAGGTTCCAAAATATTATTAAATGTTAAAGGATTCTTTTCTATGAGCACTTTGAGAAGATAAGGTGATGCGATAGATTTTTTCAGGAAAATAGATATTATTCTATTTTTATTTTTTATTAAGTTATTTATCTAATTTTTTCTCATTTATTTTTTTCTATTCAATATTATTAAAATTTATTAATTTTTCTGTATAAAGAGTTATAATAACCTTTTAATAGGTCGAGACATAAATAAGTAAAATTATATATCTTGAGAGTCCCTCTATACTTATTATGTTTTTTTTCTGTGAGGATTTTTCTGCATAACAAATATTTTCATCCTTCATTTTTATCTACTTTAATTAGTATTAAAATCTAATAATTTTTAGTGGTTATTTTGCTTTGTTATGTACCGCAAAACAACCATAGCTTAAAAAAATTGCTCAACAAGATATATTTGTATAAGAGAGAATAAAAAAAATTGCTCAACAAGATATATTTGTAAATGAGAAAGTTTCTTTTTAGATAAAATATATTCAAAAACTAATATGTTATTTTTTTACGTCAGTTTTGTCTTTCAAAATCTTGGTGTTGAAACTTGATAAGACGACCACATAAAAATGTTATGTTAGGAATTTATAATATAGTGATCCATACAAAAATGATAAGGAATATGATGGAATGACTCACGCACACAAAAATTCTTGATAAAAAATAATTTTTAACTAAAAATTAAACTTAATGTCAAATTCCTCTTGACATGTGAAGACCGATGCAAGAGTTGTTTTAGGGAAATAGATATTTTTAATTTTTAATTTTTAATTATAATACTTTTCTAGTTTTTTTTTCTATTTGAAGGGAATATTTTTTACTAATTTATTTTTTTTTTCTATTTAAAGGGAATATTTTTTACTCCTTTATTTTTTTATTCTAAGAGTTTTCTAGTTTTTTTTCTATATAAAAAGTTATAATGAATTTTTGATAATTATAGATATTATTGAAAAAAATTAGTTTTTTAAAAATCTATCCATTCTTATTTTATATATATAAATATAATGGTTTTAACATATAACAGACTTTTTATCCTTTGCTTTCACATAAGCAGTAGAAGAGAGAACACGTTGCAACAAGGTGGTTGTAGAGAAATGTTGACAATCATGATCTTGTATGAAATTCAACAAATGAAGCAAACAAATTGGCTTCTGAAAACCTGAGTCTGAGTTCGTCGGTGCAGCAGCTCAAACTATTTTAAACATTGTTATGAGCTCTATTTCTGTTCTATACCCCTGCTATTAATTTTATTCCCATATGCCTTCAGCATTCATTGAAATGGCATCTGCTTCTTCTGCATATGCAAGCAGAGAATGATCAGTAACATGGGAACATTCGGTAGCTTTTGACCATATGTATTAACCAAAACGACTGCAGTTTATGTTTCCTTTTCCTCCCAGGTAGAAGACGTCTCCTTTGAAATTTGTAGAGGTACGCGTCTTTTGCTACAGTTGCAGGTTTACTTAGAGGACCTTCTTTCCTCATAGTGTTACTGCCGAAAGGAGAACAGAATATAATTATTGATTAGGTGAATTGAATCAACTCCTTTTGGAGTTAGGGCTCAGACTCTGTGCATAACAGCAGTGTAATTAGCGCCCATGGAATAACATGAATGCTTGATTAAAGAAAATCATACTCTTTCAAAAGCACCTTAATAATTACCTTGAGCCATCGAAGGCGATCCGGCCTCTTCAATACTACAATAGAGTTAATTCTTTCAGAGAATGCCATTTTACACCGGCAATGAGGTTTCCATGATTGGGATTGAGATGGATACTTAATCATAAATATTATAAATATTAATGTTTTGGTTAAGTTACAAACTAAGTTTTGTTTTGGTGTAACTTACTTATATTATAGCTGTGACCGTAAAAGTAAAATTTTCATACTTTTGCTTTACTAATTAATTTATTTTTTATTTTTTATGATAAAAATATAAAGAGTAATTCATTTTTCACTAATTACATGAACAATGAAGAGTATTTTTACTATGTATAATCTAAAAGGATTTCGATTCAAATCTAATTGTATTGAATTGAATCCAATCAAATAAAATAAAAAAAATTAATAAAATTTTTTAAACATTATATTTTATTTAAAAAACTTGAATTTAATATTATTTAATGACACTATATATTTGTAAAATTTAATTATATATTATTGTATATTCAAGAAATCATGGAAAATATTCATATTAAATTATTTTTTATTTAATCTCAATTTTAATTTTAATTTTAATTAAATATATATTTTTTCAAACTAATTTTAAATTAGTTTTAAAATCATAATCATAGAAACTAACGCAAAGACTTTGCTTTACTAATTAATTTATTTTTTATTGTTTATGATAAAAATACGAAGAGTAATTCACTCTTCACTAATTATATGAACAATGAAGAGTATTTTTACTATTTATAATCTGGATGGATTTCGATCTAATCTAATTGTATTGAATTGGATTCAATCAAATAAAATAAAAATTTTTAATAAAATTTTTTAAGTGTTATATTTTATTTAAAAAACTTGTATTTAATATTATTTAATGACACTATATAATTATATTAGTAAAAAATTCTAAAATAATATAATATTTGTAAAATTTAATTATATATTATTGCATATTTAAGAAATCATAAAAAATATACGTATTAAATTATTTTAGTTAAGAAAGGTTCTTGTCTCTCTAGGAGAGATTACTCCCCTCCAGATTTGAATAACATGGCCCCATGAAACCGAGATGGACCATTGCCCAACCTGTAATTTAGCCGTGGCCTGGATCATGGACCGGACCTAGTCTAATAATTCTGGTATTGAATTGAATAGGCACGTTCATAAAAATAATTGAATTTAAAATTTTGATCAAGATCAAGACCGAATTGTTTCGGATAACTCCAACAAGTTATTTTTTTAATCGAAAAGTGGAGCTTTATCAGTTGTACCTCTTATTATGTCAAGAGTCTAATTTTGCTGGTCGAATTTCCTCTATGGAGTTAGTTGCTAGCCAATTTGCATTGCATGGCTTATGCAGCAAGTTCATGAATGCGCTTCACTGATAATCGGAGAAGAGAAAAAAGGTATGCTACAATCTAGTTATTCAAAAAAGGATGCTTGTTAAAGATTTTTCTACTAATTCTCTAGCTATCTGGAACTTGGAACAAAGTGATTCCACTCTCTATCATAAACTAACGAGTGTTGAATTTATCATGCATAAAGCAACAATGAGTTTAGCTAAGATCTAGTGATCATTCACTAAATACAGAAATACACAAACCGGTGTTAAAAAAGAACTTACATTTGCAGCTGCTGGTTATCTAGGTACAATCACTTGAACACGATGATTCTGACTAAGCCAACTAAAAGCAAGAGCGACCTGAAATTTGCCAGGACTGCAAACTGGAATCTGTCACCAACAGAAGCAATTTTAAGTGATAGTACCAGCAAATGCACCAGTTATAACCACTAATGTTACTGGCATGCAGATTTTAATTCCTATGCCAGATTATCACCAACACCAATCATTTAGGCAATTGCTGTCAAGTTTGCCTTGAGTGGAAATTGAAAGATAGATGTTGGGATTAAAGCTCAGATTCAGTTCTTGAGCCTCGCTACTGATTCTACATGTTCTCTAAAAGTGCCAGCCTCTCCCGGTCTCCAGATTACGAAATTGTTTAGCATTTTCATTCAAGAGATACTGTTTTAGACTTTTTTCTTGTAGACAAATCGCCACCATCTAGGGCATGAAAACAGTACCTGAATGGTAAGAAAAGCACATTAAACCAGTTTCAGAGAAAAAAATTAGTTGGAACTAGATCAAAAATCAACAGATACATAATTAGAGTCCCAAAAAATTGATATCTTATTCAAGGCTAAGAAACCAAAATAATAATAATAATACCAAAGTATAAAAAAGTTTCAAACTGACAGGTATTCAAGTTCTTGAGATACCCCAAAGGAGAGGGTGCTTCTCCACAAAATGTATGGTTAGAGTGATCTACCGTCTGAAGCTTCTCCAGCTTGCCAGTTGCAGCTGGTATAGGAGGATCTGAAATGGCATTATCCTTGTCAAAGCAACTTTCATGGTCAAAGTAATTCTCATGGTAGGCCAAGCACATAATTGTTGCGATCAGTAATTTGAGGAAGTAATTATTTCAAATTCAGCAACATATTTACTGAATCCCTAGTGATAATTCGTAAAAGATAACAGGAAACCCCTTTGAGTCTTAAATCTCATTATTAGGGCTGGTTTTTATGCATTTAGATTCACTGTCTTTTTGAAAAATGTAGATACAGGGATTTTAATATATTTTGACCCAATGGTGTATATGAAATGGATCACGTCCGATCCAAGGGATCAATAATACAGAATTATTTTATAATCAGATACCTCACAGCAGAGAACATAAATTAAGTGTCAATTGCAGCAACAATAACAGCCCCCCACCTCCCCTTCTTTATTGGATTCTCCCTTTCTTTCTTTTTCCTCAACTTTCCCACATTTAAACCAAATCCAGGCAGTAAAATTGTTGCTTCCCGTATTCATTCATTCACCGGAAAACCCTAGTAGATCAAATAGATGGCTTCAGAAAGACAAGTGTCAAGAATGATAAAGCAAGGATTTTTATCCTCAGACCCAACTCTTTCTTTTAACTTGCCATCATCAACAACTCCACCTCATATGAAGATGGTCTCAAATAACAGTAGGAGTAATAGGAGCCTTAACAATCTCTCTCCACCATATACTACTACTCCAGTATATCCAGATCACCAAAACCAAACTTTATTCCAGATGATGTCAGATGAACAGAACCACCAAAGTAAAATCTCGAAAATAATGAAAGAATTTGAGGACTTGAATTGCTATGGAAGGGGCGATGTGAGGCTGACAGTAATTGGGAAAGATGGGCATACACGGATTTCAATGGATGTGCATAAAAGGGTTCTGTTGGAAAAGAGTGGCTTCTTTAGGGATACTTTGAGAGGGAGAGATCAAGGGGTTGTTATGCAATCTGTGGAGATCAGTGACTGTGATGATGTTGAGGTTTATTTGGAGACTTTAGTTTTGATGTATTCTCATGATCTGAAGAGGAGATTGATGGATGAGGACGTCTCCAGGGTCTTGGCTTTCCTCAAGGTATACTTAAATTCTCTGTCTTTTCTTGTTTTCTTTCTTTCCTCAAGATCTCGTCTTCCTGGGTTTTGATTTTCGATGCATCTTGTCCTTTTCTTTTCTTTTTCTTTTTTCTTTTTTAATTTTCAAGGGAGATATTTGTGTGTGGAATAATGATGTTACTTTTTTCGCTTGCTGAACTTTAAGCATTGGTAATACTAGTGTTCTGTTCTAGGTATCTGCAGATATCATGTTTGAAACAGGGATTGAGTCATGCTTGGAATGCTTGGAAGCTATTCCATGGTCTGAGGATGAAGAGGAAAAGGTTGTAACTCAACTCAGTCAACTTCAGCTCTGTGACTTGGCAGCTGAAGTTCTCCAGAGAGTGTCATCCGAACCATCTACATCTACTAGGGGTGATGACATCTTCTTGAGACTGTTGAGTGGTGTTATGCAGGCCAAAGACGACAAAGCCCGCCGAGAAATGAGAAATCTGATTTCTCGCTTTTTTAGAGAAAATTCATCTGATAACAGCAATAGGCTTGATGTTTCTAAAGATTCCCTTTATTCTCTCTGCCAAAGATGTCTTAGCTCTCTTATTCTATGCTTATCTGAAGTTACTGGCATAGATGACTGCAGGGTTGATAGAGGGGTTTTAATGGCCCAAGTAGCTCAAGAAGCTGAGAATATGCGCTGGATTGTTGACATTCTAATTGATAGAAAAATTGGAGATGAATTTGTGAAATTATGGGCAGATCAGAAGGAGCTTGCACTGCTCCATTCTAGAATTCCAACCATGTACCGACATGAAATCAGCAAGATTACTGCACAACTATGCATTGCAATTGGGAGAGGACATATCTTGGTGCCAAAAGATAGCAGGTTTTCTTTGCTGTCTACCTGGTTGGAAGCTCTTTATGAAGACTTTGCGTGGATGACAAGGTCCTGTAGATCTGTGGATAAGAAACTGGTGGAGGATGGACTTAGCCAGACAATTCTTACCCTTCCATTGCTTCAACAACAGACAATTTTGCTTACTTGGTTTGACCGTTTTCTTAGTAAGGGGGATGACTGCCCCGATATCCAGAAAGCATTTGAGGTCTGGTGGAGAAGAGCTTTCATCAGACAATATGCGGCTGAACAGGATAGTTCCCACTTGCAAATAACTGTCTGTGATCATCCAGACTGAAAGACACACGTCAACAAGATCAAACGAAGTCGAAGCCACAATATGTGCCAATGACGTGAATAAGTCTTTTTTGGTGGTTTATATCAGTAGTTTCATTTTTTGATCCTCAAATCTGCTTGGACATGAATATATTGTTTTGAGCTGTCTCTAAGGATTCAAAGGCTGTGTAATATGAAACAATGCACGAGCATTGAGAAGTCGTGAAACCTGTGGCATTTGACTTGCTGATAGTAGCCTTTTATTTGTATCTATAAAGAGGTCATACTTAATTTGTTTTTGTTAGAAATTAAATTTCTTAACGACCAAATTAGCGCCAAATTTTTACCCTCCACTATTTGGAATTTCTCTTTTATCCATGTACGCGTGGAAGCTCATGTCTCAATAAAACCCAGTCTGGTGTTCAACATTACCGATGGTGTTCGCTCGTAGAACGAGCAGAGTTTCTGGAATAGTAAAAAAAAAAAAACCCATTTTAACAACTTTGCATCTCAGCTTCCTGTAAAACCACTCATATTAAAGCATTGCAAAACGAAAAAGCCCTATAAAATAAAGCCTCGATCCCAAACTAGTCAGGGTCAGCTGTATGGAACCACCTTCTTCACCATTCAGCTCCATCACTAACCAAATCCACCAAAACATGAAATCTAGGATGTTTTTTAAACTTACACGCTACAAGTATTGTTCGAGAAAAAATCAAGGATGGTTTTTAAACTTACATACTACAAGTATTGTTCGAGAAACACACTTTTAGGACCTTCCCGTATGGACCAAAATTAATAATGTTTTTTTTACAAAAATAGAAAAAAATATAAAAAGAATAAGGATAAAATTTGGAAGAAAAACATGATGAAATTTGAAAAATTAAAAAATTCTCAAAAAAATTAAAATTAAAAGAATGAGTTTTAAATTTAAAATATTAGAAAAATCATAAGAGATTAAATTGAAAAACATTTATAATTTAAAAAGATTATTTATAGATTAAAAATTGATAGGGAGTGGAATTAAAAAACAAAATATAGATTAAAGTGGACTTGGTGATAAAATAACAATAATAATAAAAACCCCAACAAAGATTAAAAATAAGAAAAATAAACTTAACAAAGAGAAAAAAAATCTAGTAAACTCGGATGAACTTCTTAAACCTGCTCTAATCTCTAGAACATATAACTTGTGAAATTTTAAATCCAAGTTCGATCAAGAAACTTAATTCTCAATAAATTTAATTTTAAATAATAAAATTATAAAAAAAAATATTGATAAAAAAATTACAAAAAAAAACAACAAAAAGAATGAAGCTAAATTTTGACAAGAAAAAACCCAAGGAGGATGACATTTGAAAACAAAATCCCAAACAAAATAGTTTGCAATTAAAAAAATAAGAACCAAATTTGAAAGACTAAAAAAATCATAAGGGTGAAATTGAGAAACCTTTGTAATTTGATAAATTATTTATACATTAAAAAATAGTAGTGGGTGAAATAGAAATAAATTGTTAGGGGCTACTCCAATAGAATCAAACCAAAGAAAATAAAAAAACAATCTTTGACTTGGATTTAATTAAAAATTTTAATTTTTAACTAATTTAATTTTGAAGGATCAGATCGGTAAAAAATATTTCAAAAAAATCCCTAAAGATGATAAAATAAATATAAAAAAACCAAGAAGGAGGATGCAATTTAAGTAAAAATAAAAATAAAAATAAAAATGATACTAAATAAAATAAACAACAATTAAAAGAATGAAGATCTAATTTTAAAGATAAAAGAAACTATAGGAGGTGAAATTGAAAAACTTTTATAAAAACCAAACAAATTTGACCAAATATCTTAAACCTGGTTAAATTGTTAAAACTTGTAATAATTGAAACCTTGTATTTGAGTCCAATTAAGAAGTTTATTATGAGTCAATTGAAAAATATAAAATTTAAAAATTTATCAAAGCAAAAAAATTGACATTTAAAAGAATATGAATTAAATTTGATTGGAGAAAAAAATCAAAGGAGGGTGAAATCATAAAATAAAATCATTTATAATTTAAAATAAAAACTTGTCAAGGCTAAAAAATTAACAATAAAAAAAAACATGGATTTAAAGGAGAAAAGAGCAAATAAAGGTGAAATCATAAAACAAAATCAATATAAAAAATGATTCCAAATAAAAAAATAACAATAAAAAAAATAAAAACTAAATTCTATAAATTATTGAAGATAAAAAAAACAATAATAAAAAGTGAAGAGACCAAATTTAAAGAACTAACAAATTAAAGGATTGTTCTTTAATTTTTAAGGGATTAACATGGAAATTTAGGCAGGAAAGAGAGAAGAAAGAAGGGAAAAGAAATGGTCACTGATACTAAATCACCATAAATCTTAAAACAAACAGTACTTTATATGGTTAAAAGGTGGTGGCTGGATGGGCCTTCACTCAATGTACAAATAACACAAGGGTTATCCATAAGCTAGCACAAGTTTTTTTTATAATTATATTTGATAAATATAATTTACAACGATACTTTTAATACCTCTTGAAAATTACAATTAAAGCAGTGTAAAATGACAAAAAAAAAAACTAGGTGAAAGTTGATTAGTTTGTTCTATCAAAATAATTACACTATTCTAAAAATTTAAAAACACAAAAAAGTCATTGAATAGAAGACATTGGATTATTTTATTGGAGGGTTAAAGGAGTAATTTTATTATATATAAAAATAATATTACCAAACTAACCCTATACAATTCCTAAAATATAATTATATCATAATAAAAAGATTACATTACTTTCAATACCCAGTTTAAAATTTTAATGACTAAGAGACATTATAATAATTATTTTATTACCATAAATAGTATTTTGTGTGCCACAGTAACTTTTCTTTTAGCTATAGTTTAATTAATAATAATAATAATAATAATAATAATTCTATAGCCTCGAACAAATTGAGGACTCATGTAACACATAAGCTTGTAGAGCAACTATTAATAGCAAGATCGAGAGGTACTCACTGCGACTTTACAATTCTTTCCATATAATTGAAGGCCCTTTCTAGATTTGTCTAACATATGAAAAAACATTTTTTAATACAAACCACGATACATATAAAATTTTGAATAAATAAGATAAAGGAGTTTTTAATATAAGATTTCAGAGACAAAAAAGAAAAAAAAAACAAAGAATAATGTTCTTTGAGTAATGAACAAACTCATCGAAATATAGTGGTTTAATTATGTATCATTTACACACCTTTATCATATCTCAATTAAATAATTTTTTTAGTCTGAATACAATAAAATGACACTTGTCAATTCTATTTCTTTAATCTCTACGTTTTACTAGTGATTTCATTCTTGTTTTTTTTTTTAATATTTATTTTAAATTTCAATCAATTAAACATTACAAATCATTGATTGGAAATGATAAATATGTTTGCTACGGTAAAGAAAGAAATGATTATGAAAAAATAGAGATGGGGATAAAGTGTTTAGTATTAGAGTAAAGGTATTTAAAAAAACTGATCAATTAATTAAATAAAAAACTAAAAAAAATTAACTAAAAATATCAAACTGATGAAAAATCAAATAAATTGATTTAAAAAATAAAAAAAACCATTTAGTTTGGTTCAGTTTTAATTTCAAAAAGTTTAAATCGTTTTAACTGGATCAATTCAATTGAATCTAAATGACTTAAAAAAAATATAAAAAGAAACATTTCTAACGCTAGATCATTTTATTCCTTTCCAGCTGCCTCCCTCTCTTCTCTACTTTTCTCTCTTATTTTCTCTCGTGTTAACTTAATATTAAATCTTTTTTTTTAAGTCTCGACACCAGAACTCCTCATCTTCTCCTACTATCACTCATTGATTTTTTATATAGTAACGTCATCCATAACTTTTACTTTACTTCTATCATCAACCACCGACAACAACTCATATATTAAGAACCGGTTTTAATTTTTCAAGTTCGACCTACATCCTTTCATTTGAATAGAGTCCTTTTCTATTGAGTGAAAAGTCATAGAAATTTTGAGATTGAAGCCATTCTTTACTTGAGTGGCAAGCAACCTAAAAAGAAAAGCAAAGTCTAAAACAAAAAAATAAAAAAGTGTAGCAAATTAAAAAGAAAACGAAAAAGTTTAATTTGTGTTTGTGAACTTTATTTGAAGTTGAAGAGTAATGATTATATCTTTTTCAGTTGTTATAATGGCTCCATATTCATTTACAAATCTAAACATCATTCATTATGAAAAGAAGGAATTAGAGAATTTTGATATAACAACAACACTAAAAATAAACTTATTTAATTAGTTTCTGGTTTTTAATGCTAAAAGCCGACCTGAATTGCATAAATTTAGTTTGGTTTGAACCGATTCTTGGATTAATTTGGTTTGAACCGATTTTCAGATTAGTCTGGGTCATATTGATAAGAAATACTATTTTTTTAGTTTGGTTGAATTTTTTAATTAAAACCGGATCATGAACTCCTCTAAGTATAGTATATTATGTTTCTTAAATGTTTTTTATTTAAAAATATATCAAAATAATTTTTTAAAAATTTTAATATTAGTATATCAAAACCATTGAAAAAATTAAATAAACATTAATTTGTATATCTTTTCAAAGTAAAATATACTTTTAAAACATAATAATAATAAAAATTAACAGACTTCCAAATACTCGAATTCCAGACAGGATTTTAGATGGTCTTGAAACTAATTTAGATTTTTGAAAAGTATACTTCACTTTGAATATCCATGTCACTGTTCCAACGTTGTTATCTCTGCTGTCACCCTTTAAAGAGACATGTAATGAAGTATATTCTCTTCGTTTACCATGACACACTCTCTGAAAAAAATCCGAAACAAACAAATTATTCCCAATCTAAATAGAGAAGGGGATGAAGTGTTTAGTATTAGAGTTAGGGTGTTTAAAAAAACCGATCAAATAATTAAATAAGAAACCAAGAAAAAATTAACTAAAAATATCAAACCGATGAAAAACCAAATAAATTGATTTAAAAAATAAAAAAACCACTTAATTTGGTTTAATTTTAATTTCAAAAAGTTTAAACCGATTTAACTGAACCAGTTCAATTGAATCTAAATGACTTAAAAAACAAAGTATAAAAAGAAACATTCCTAACACTAGATCATTTTATCCCTTTCCAGTTGTCTCCCTCTCCTCTCTACTTTTCTCTCTTATTTTTTCTCATGTTAACTTAATATTAAATTTTTTTTTTAAGTCTCGACACCAGAGCTCCTCATCTTCTCCTACTATCACTCATTGGTTTTTTATATGGTAGCGTCATCCATAACTTTTACTTTACTTCTATTATCAACCATTAACAACAACCCATATATTAAGAACTGGTTTCAATTTTTCAAGTTCGACCTACATCCTTTCATTTGAATAGAGTCTTTTTCTATTGAGTGAAAAGTCATAGAAATTTTGAGATTGAAGCCACTCTTTACTTGGGTGGCAAGCAACCTAAAAAGAAAAACAAAGTCTAAAATAGAAAAATAAAAAATAAAAAAGTATAGTAAATTAAAAAGAAAAAGAAAAAATTTAATTTATGTTTGTGGATTTTATCTGGAGTTGAATAGCAATGATTATACCTTTTTCAGTGGTTATAATGACTCCACATTTATTTACAAATTTAAACATCATTCATTATAAAAAGAAGAAATTAAAGGATTTTAATATAACAACAACAGTAAAAACAAACTTATTTAATTAGTTTTTGGTTTTTAATGCTAAAAGCCGACCCGAATTGCATAAACTTAGTTTGGTTTAAATCGATTATTAGATTAGTCCGGGTCATATTGATAAGTACTACTAATTTTTTGGTTTGGTTGAATTTTTTAATTAAAACCGGATCATGAACTCCTCTAAGTATAGTATATTATGTTTCTTAAATGTTTTTTATTTAAAAATATATCAAAATAATTTTTTAAAAATTTTAATATTAGTATATCAAAACCATTGAAAAAATTAAATAAACATTAATTTGTATATCTTTTCAAAGTAAAATATACTTTTAAAACATAATAAAAAACAAAAATTAACAACTTCCAAATTCCTGACAGGATTTTAGGTGGTCTTGAAACTGATTTAGATTTTTGAAAAGTATACTTCACTTTGAATATTCACTGTTCCAACGTTGTTATCTCTGTTGTCACCCTTTAAAGAGACATGTAATGAAGTATATTCTCTTCGTTTACCATGACACACTCTCTGAAAAAAATCCGAAACAAACAAATTATTCCCAATCTCTGTAAAAAGAGGAACCAACCAACCACCCTTGTTACCGCCACACATAAACCTCCATTGATGTTTTTCTTTTTTTTGGTGATTTTTAGTATTAAAAAGCCGCTATCAAAGCATCTTGCCTTTCACCGTAAACCCTCCACCTCCACCTCCACCTCCACCCCACAGGCCTGCGACCTCCACCCACAGACCCGTCAGTTTCAACCAATTGATTTGCATCCTGCATTATCCTCGTCGCCTCCACCTCATTCACACAATCATCATTCATCATCATAATTTATATTTTTCTTAAAAAATCTCTTTTTTAATTTTTTTCATCATTAATTTTAAATACATTTTTTTTGTGGTTTTTTTTTGAAACACAGATATCACATGTCTGTCTAAGCTTTTAAAATTGTGGTTTTTTTTATGAAAGTAAAGGTTAAAAGCATTTAAAAAATCATTTTTATGTTTTTTAAACATATTTAAGAGATAGTTATTATTGTTTTTTTGAAAATATTAAAATAATATTTTTTTATTTTTTAAAATTTATTTTTAACATTAGGATCTTGAAATAATTTAAAAATATTTGAAAGTAATTAATTAAGAATAAATTTAAATTATTTTCAAAATATTTGTAAAATGTAAAAACAATTGAATGCTCTGATTGTCCAAAATTAAAATTAAGAGGGTGGATTCAATCAATTCATAACAGGAGCTGATGAGGCTAAATTTATACAGTAGAGGGACTTACAGCGATTAGTTAGATCAACGGTTTAGAAGATTTCCAGTGACAGAAGGGAGAGATGAGTCAGCACAATAACAATAACAACCAAAACTCGCTGAGTCAACCCACTCGGTCACCCTCTTCTCTCTTTCTTTCTCTTACCGTATGTCAAACCAAACCCAACCCTTTCTTTTTCACCAACCCTCTCTTCCTCTTTTACCTCTCTGTCTGCTCATTTATTCATCCATCTCCATTATATCTTCTGTCTTCTATACCCTTTTTCGTCTTTTCACGGTTCCAAATCGGACGTCCCACTTTCCTCCACGTCACCATCGTCTTCTTCACCACCTCGTCCCCCGTCATCTTCTTTCACTGTCTTCTCTCTTTATTAATTTACAATTTCAATGAGCCTCTCGATTTTAGGGTTTTCGAATCTCTCTCTTGTTTGACTCCAATCTCTCGCGCGAACGAGGTCAGGTATCAATTACGTGCGATTCTTTTTCTTATTCATTTAATGATAATAATAATAATAATAATAATTGAATAGACTTCTCTTTTCTTTGTCTTTAGGGTTAGGGTTTTGAAATTGGAGTGAGTTAGTTATCTTATAGAGCTTGTCAATGGCGATTGAGAAGAACAATTTCAAGGTATCTAATAGGTTTGACGCGGAGCTTTCTCCCAATAGTAGGGATACTAGCACGTCCATTGACGAGGATGAGGATGACCTGCTTCATCACCAGCGGGTTAAGTCTGATGATGACGAGGAGGAGGTTGAGGATGCTGTTGATGTAGGTGTTGAAGAGGATGATGATGATGAATTCGACGATGCTGATTCGGGGGCGGGATCTGATGATTTTGACTTGTTAGAATTAGGGGAAACCGGGGCGGAGTTTTGCCAATTTGGGAATTTAACCTGCAGTGTTCCTTTTGAATTGTATGACCTTCCTGGCTTGGAGGATATTTTGTCTGTTGATGTGTGGAATGATGTTTTGACTGAAGATGATAAATTTAGCCTTACTAAGTATTTACCTGATGTGGATCAGGACACCTTTATGCGAACCCTTAAAGAGCTTCTCGAGGGTGGGAATTTCCATTTTGGTAGTCCCCTCAACAAGTTGTTTCAGATGCTTAAGGGAGGGTTGTGTGAGCCAAGGGTTGCACTTTATAGGGATGGTTTGAATTCCTTTCAGCAACGGCAGCATTACCATATTTTGAGAAAGCATCAGAACAGTATGGTTAGTCATTTGTGCCAGATAAGAGATGCTTGGCTTGATTGTAAAGGGTATAGCATCGATGAGAAACTTAGGGTTTGGAATATTATGAAGAGTCATAAGAGTTTGATGTATGAGAATGTGGAGGGAGAATTGGAGAGTGGCTCATCGGATAAAGGAGAATCAGGTGATGGGTTTTGGGGCAAAAGGGTTAAAGATAAGAAGAGTGCATCCAAATTTGATCGTAATTCAGCATACCAGGTTGGTTCTAATTTGGAATTTTCTTCACCAGTCAGTTTGGAAGTGGTAAAGTATGGAAAGCAAAATCCCAAGGGTATACTTAAGTCGGCTGGGTCAAAAGATCTTTCAACTAGAGATGTGCTGGGTCGAATTCCTTCTGATCATCATGGTTTGGGGATGACTTCAAGGCCACGTCGATCAGCCGTGATGGTTTCTCGGCAGAATAAGCTAGCTGGGTATGACTCAGGAGATGCACTCAGGCTTAGGGATCAAACGAGAACTGATAATGATGATGCTGAATATGCGATGTATGGAATGGGTGTCCAAAGAGATCGAAATATGACACGTGGTGGTGATATGGTGAAATCCAGGGTTCCAAAAGTGGGAAAGAAGCATGAGTTCTTGAGAAGTGATGGATTAGCTGCTGACAGTTTCATGGATTTGCCATTCTCTTCAAACAATGAGTTACTTGCCTATGGTAGGAACAAGAATGCAAATCAGCTGTCAGAAGCTAAAGTGTTTGCGTCAAATCGAAGCAATACTCGAACCAAGTCTGAATCTTCCAAAAAGACCAAGTATGCTGAAAATTTTTCGCAATTCACAGTTCCTGATCAGATGAAGTATTTGAAAGGCCGGACTCTGCAGCTACCACGTAAAGGTAATCGAGTTGAATTGTCAGATCATGCCGAACCAATTTGGCATAACAAGAACCAAGGAGAAGTTTTCTCTATGGATTCTACATTTAAAATTAACGACTGGAATATGAGAAGCAAGAAATGGAGGACAGAGAGAGAGTCTCCGGATCTTAATTTTAGAGCTTATAGAGCATCCTCGCCCCAGGTGATTGATAAAATGGTGCTGTCTAAGGTGAAAGCAAAATCATCACGGGAGAAGATCAGAGGGAATGTTATCCAGAATGGAGGACCAGATAAGGGAGCATTGAAAGGTAACAGAATTTATGTAAAAGGTGAAGAAACAGAAACAGACTCTTCTGAACAATTTGAGGAGGAGGAGCAGGAGGATGAGGAGGAGGAGGAGGAGGAGGAGGAGGATAGCAATCCTTTGATGAGAAGCAAGTCAGCTTACCCCATCGGTAACTCAGAAGGTTATCGATCATCCTTTTTGAAGTCTAGCTTAGATGCTAAAAAGGCCTCATCTATTAAGAAAGATATGCTGGAGAATGAACTAGCTTTCGATGGTGTCACTCAGTTCTCCAGAAAGGCGGGTGGCTTTATCGAGTCTGCACAAATGCCTGGATACTCATCAAAAGCTAAACAGAAAGGGAAGATGCAAGAGACGCGTAGCTCTAGTGCTAGAGATTTGGAAGACAGCACTCCCATTGGCTTGGCTAAACTAAAAGATGACAATGACAGAAACCAGGTACACAGATTTGGCAAGATTGGTCAATTGCGTGTGGAATCTGGTGAAAGGTTACGCAGGACCTCATCAAAAGCCCGCCCTTCTGACAGAAAGCATAAAGGCGAAGTTAGCCATGAATTTATTGTTGATGACGAGGATGAGTTACTTGAAACACAGTTAATGTCAGATGAAAATGCACTGGGTAGATTCCGGAAGAAAGGACAGAGCATGGAAACATATGTTCATGGTCAAAGTGACCGATCTGAGGCTTCATTGCTAGCGTGCAACGCGGTGACGAAGAAACGGAAAGCAAAGTACGAAGTGATGGACATGGCTGGAAGAGATGAAGATAGTAATAGGCAGTCTAGTAGTGCTCAGCAGCAGATTGATGACTCCATTTCATTGAAGAAAAAAGGGAAAAGGAAATTGGAGGCTGACGATGTTACTCCAGACAGGGAAACTCCTGAGGCGCACATTACAAAAACAGGAGTGGTGGATGTGGAGCTGGAAGCCAAACCTCAGAAAAAGCCATATATTCCGATTACACCAACAGTTCATTCTGGCTTCTCCTTTTCCATTATACATCTCCTCTCAGCAGTTCGTGTGGCAATGATCACTCCTCTTTCAGAAGATTCCTTAGAGGTTGGCAAGACTACAGCAGAGCTGAACAGAGCGCAGGAAGGTGACACCAATGGGGTTCTTTCTAATGAGAATGTAGATGATAATAAATCACACCCTGCTGTGCAAGTGAAAATGCCCTCTCTTACTGTACAGGATATTGTTAACCGTGTGAGATCAAACCCTATGGATCCATGTATACTCGAGACACAGGAGCCACTCCAGGATTTGGTCAGAGGAGTTCTTAAGATATTTTCATCGAAAACAGCACCTTTAGGAATAAAGGGTTGGAAAGCACTTGTTTTTTATGACAAATCTACAAAAAGTTGGTCCTGGATTGGCCCAATTTCTCATGCTTTGACTGATGAGGACACTATCGTTGAAGTGACATCTCCTGAATATTGGGGCCTTCCTCACAAAAGTTGTGTCAAGTTGGTTGACTCATTTGCTAATTGGCTGAAAAGTGGGCAAGAGACTCTTCAACAAATTGGTAGTCTTCCTGCACCACCTGTGTCATTGATGCAATGTAACCTGGATGAGAAAGAAAGGTTCAGGGACTTGAGAGCTCAGAAAAGTCTCAACACTATTAGCCCGAGTTCTGAAGAAGTGAGAGCTTATTTTCGCAGGGAAGAAGTGCTGAGGTATTCAATTCCTGACAGGGCGTTCTCATACACGGCTGCTGATGGTAAAAAATCTATTGTTGCTCCCTTGAGGAGGTGTGGTGGTAAGCCAACTTCAAAAGCTCGAGACCATTTCATGCTGAAGCGTGATCGACCACCTCATGTTACAATTCTTTGCCTTGTGAGAGATGCAGCTGCTAGATTGCCAGGTAGTATTGGCACTAGAGCAGATGTTTGTACGTTGATACGGGACTCTCAATATATTGTTGAAGACGTGTCTGATGCCCAAGTGAATCAAGTTGTAAGTGGAGCCTTGGATCGTTTGCATTATGAGCGCGATCCTTGTGTGCAATTTGATGGAGAAAGGAAATTGTGGGTTTACTTGCACAGAGATCGAGAAGAAGAAGATTTTGAAGATGATGGAACTTCATCTACTAAGAAATGGAAAAGACAGAAAAAAGATCCTGCAGATCAATCTGATCAAGGAACAGTTACTGTTGCTTTTCATGGGACAGGGGATCAATCCGGATTTGATTTGGGCTCTGACCTGAATGCTGAGCCACTAGCCGCTGATGATGATAAAAGAACAGATCTTGTATCTAGTGATGTGAGGCATAACGCAGAGGATAATGTTGATACCTCTCATGGGCCCAAGCAAGGCAGCACATATGACGGTGATGCAATGGTTTGGGATGCCCTTAGCTTAAATCCTTTGCAAGAGAACAAAGTGATATGTCAAGAAAATTCCACAAATGAAGATTTTGATGATGAAACATTTGAGAGAGAAAGGCCGGCTGGACTATTAAGTACAAGCTTTTTATGAATAATTTTCCAGGTAGATTCAAATACCATCATACCTTTCCCTAGATGCCATTGTATTCTACTTTTCATTAGTGCCTGGAACATGTTTGCTAGCAATATCTATTCTGGGAACCTATAATCATGTGTGTTTGCCTGTAAATGTTAGTATGGATGTTTTTCTCTTAAATCTATGAAATTGAACATATGCGCAATTGGTATGAAGATCTTTGAATTGCTGGCTCTCATGCATGTTGCGTTAGATTATCATAAACTGACTTGCTGCAATACAAAGCTTTCACAGTGACTGTTCAGATGCAGAACATTGCTTGCTGTCAAGGTTTCTTAAAGATTTTGATTTTGATGTGACTAATTTAATTTGCATGATGGTAGCTCGATTGAGTTGGGCTATGTTAGGTAGGTTAACGAAAAAGAAAAAAACAGATCTTTAGGAGAGGGTGCCCCCTGACTTCTGCTGAACATAAACTTGCCATCTGAATTAAGAGATCTCTAACAAAGCAGAACATTGGCTTGTTTTGCAGGTGCAGAAGTTCATCTATGTTAGAAGGAATGGTCCAGTCATCAATATGTACATTGATGATTCTAGTGCAAAATGTAGAATAGTAAGTGAACAGACTTTGCTTGAGGTCCAAGAACATGCCCATTACCTGGTTCTATTTTCAGAAAATAACAGCTTCTTTTTTCCTTTGATAATTCGTTATGCAGATCAGTTTGAAATGTAGGTCAACGCATCCCCCTTGGAATGAACAAGGTGTTACAAGTGAGCTTGATGAGGACTGAATATGGATCTGATGAGCACTGCGAGGAGAGAAGTTTGAAAAACATAGCCGTTACTGCATAACTATTATGTCGATCAAACACTGCGGCACCGTTTCAATAAACAACACACTCCCCTTATCTTGCATTACAATAGCTCAACACGTGTAATAGGCAGCGAGAATGTTTTGTCAGCCCTTGTTTTTTCTCTTATATTAGCTTTGTAGCAGAATGGGGTATGGTGAATGAATGAGCAGAAATCCAAATATGGGATTCTCCTTTCCTAAATCCTCTTCGGCTATCAGCCTGCCATTCCTCAAAACTCCCGTAGGATCCAATCCAGGTGGGAGATCCAGAGCTTGATTTCACACTAACCTGTTCCACAAGGTTTTCGACATTTATTATGCTCTGGCTTCTGCCCTCTTCCATGTCCCAAGGCAGGCCCATATTTGTTTGGCAAAAAACGGGTTAATATTTGCGTTTAATATTTTTGTTTCAGTAAGCCTCTTCTGTGGAATTCGTTTACGCAAATTAGTTAATTACGTATTATATATGTAACAAGATTCTATTTTTCCATATAGGAGTAATAAAAAAAAAAGAACTTATTCTAAGAGTGTTTGCTCCGTAAAAAATATTTGTTTATTTTTATTCATAAATATGAGAAATATAAATATTTCTCAACAACCTTTAAACGAAGTCAATTTTTTAAAAAAACAAATAACCTCATAAAGAAAAACACAAACACATGAAATGGTGGCGGGGTCTTGGGAATATGTTTTTACTGTGTTTTGTTCATTATTAATAATTCATAAGAACTGCAAATAAGTATCTAATTTGATAATAAAATATTTATATTTTTAATATAAACACCTATATTACTTTTTGTTTGATATGAACACTTTAATAATACAAGGAAATGAATCAAACTTTGATATAAACACCCACATAGAATTCAAATCCCTCTAAAAAATGCCCCCTAAGGTTTCTCCCCTTTTTTGTCAAGTCAAACTTTCCATGTCTTAACTTACCACATGAGAATATTAGTTTTATAAATTTGAAATATATTTTCCATCAAATTGGATGCTTGCTTAATTAGATGAACTAGGCATTGCAATAAATCAATTAGTGTTACACCGGATTTCTAAATAGAAGAGGCATAAAGGACATTTTTTTAAAAAAAAAAACATTTATTTTATTTTATATTCTTGTCTCCAACCAAATATATTATATTATATCACGAAACAGTAACTAAATGTTACCTGCATGTTACCTTTAATTGCTTCGGATATCACCCACTTGGGGTCTGAGATTATTAAAATATCTATTAAAGAGGTTATTTAACAACAAATCAAACTCAGATTTTAATGAATTGTCTGCATCCTGTTGCAATTTATGTCTAAAAGAGACAAATTGTTGCAAGCAGAGTTATAGTGCACAAAAAATCTATCATATTTTTTCATACAAAAGGAACTTTCTTTAAACATGCAATCAACGAATAAGATATGCTGAGTTCGTGATTGACCCATAAACTCTGTACACAATCCCCCCCAACCCTTATTTTTTTTTTACCAATATCTCTCTAATTATTATGTTCTCTGCTCACCTTAGTTAATAGCTGTGAGAGGAACTCTGGAGTCTTTCAAGGATTGGGCAGCGTCATATGCTGCCACAATATGTTTGATGTCTCCATTTACTTGTTTTGAGGACTTCGAATCCCAGAATGACTTCAACAATTCTTCAAAAGCAGGAGTTCTAAGTTCTTCAATTGATGCAGAGGTTGGCAGATTGTATGGCCTCTTTCTTGGTGTTGAACAAGATGGCTCGTCCACCTGTTAGTTGGAGGATGAAGCAGTTAATACACTGTAATTAAGATGCATTGCCAGGTTGTAATGTCCATGCCCATACATCATTATAAAATGATGCAGAAAAATGGATTGATGTCCAATTTAAAGTTGGTGAGCGTGTTCGATGGCGATTATAAAATGATGCATAATTTATGACAGGCCTAATTTTCTGTAAATGAACATCAATGGCTTACCACATATTCATCCAGAAGACATTTCCCAGCATTCTCTGTAATTTCAACAATCTTGTGGTAGTGATTGCCCTTCAGTTCCCTCAGATCTTCACAAGAAGGAAAAATCATGGAATTGAGATTTCCACAAGCATCACGGTCAAGATGTAATGAATCTGCAGGGAAATCATTCATCAGTTTCACTTAATCATGGACTAATCATAGACACTTGCAAAATAAGATACTGACGTTCAATGGATGAGAGGAGATCATTGTTCCCAATGTCAACATCTTCAACAGCAGCAGATACAGCAGAAGAAAACTGCCCACAAAGGATTTGGTTTGCTCTGGTTCCTCCACTGAAAGAAACGTGAAAATAAATTGGTGGTCTCAAACAGAAAGCTAGAATGATACTCATAGGAAGTAGCATACCTAACAATGGAATCCACAGAATGAACATTGCTTTTTTCTAGGCTGAGCAAAGATTCTTGAGCATTCCTCCACTGTTGTGCGCCCATTTTTGTCTTATTTATACTGAACCAGTTTGCGGAACCAATTCAGAAGAGAGCAGGAAAAAAAGCATATGACAACATTATACCACGATGAAAAATGGTGTCAACAACAAAAAAAGAAAGAGAGGGAACAAAGATTGCATAGGCAGCCTATACCAGTTATGAAGAAACTCTTCCAGGGCTTTCCTTCCACTTTCCACTGCAGAAGTGTCCTCAAAATGGTTGGATTCTGTTTTTTCCATGTGGACTGACCATTCAACTTTGATAGAAGACGTGGAATCCTGCATGGTTGACATTTCTTGCTGCAGTTTGTTGGTTCTGCTGTTTGCACTTTCCCGGAGTTCATGCACCGCCATTTGCACCTGAAGAACACACACCAGGTGAAGATCAACCACACAAAAGCCAGCCAATCAAACTGCCAGAAATTTACCACTGAAAGCAACTTACCAGTTTTTTCTTCCTCACATTTGAACTTGCAAGCAGCTCTGCCACTTTCTCCACCAACTGTCTTTCTTCATTCGCAGCACACTCCTACAGGTACAAGCAAAACACATTAATTTTATACAAAAGAGCATCGTATATCCATCCAATCATTTTAAATTTGATAACAGAAACCACCTCAAACTTCTTTTCCAGTTCAGACAATTTGTGATCATTAATTATTTGTGCTTCTTCCACAATTTGGGTCAGGTTGGAAGCATGCACATCTAGAGTCTTGAAGAATTTAACTACGATTTTTGAAACTGATTGTGCAGTTTCTACTGCTCTTGCATGTGCCTGCACTCGGTATCAAAATAGAATTCAGATGAAAAGAGTAATAAAATTCCGAGCATCTCTCAATTAATGACAATTATAAAACCAAACAGGCAATTACAGACCTTATGCTGCTGTTGCGCAAATGCACTTAGCTTTTCCTGCTGCATCTGAAGATTGCTTTGAAGATCATTGAACAATGCATCAGCTTCTGAAGCAATTCTATGGAAGAACTGAAATAAATAGACAAATCAAACTCAGAAAAAGTGAAAAAGAATTAAGGTCACTTAGAAGTAGCAGGTATTTGATACTTACACCCTCAACAGCATGTGAATGCTTGGAAACTTCAGAATTCAGACTACCAAAAGTAGAACGAGAATTTTCCTCAAGCTCCTTGGCCATATCATCCAATGCTTTAATACCAGATCCATACATGGTTTTCAGCTTTCCAACCCTTCCTCGAAGTTCTTCAGTAGCCTTGATGCATACAACAAATAAATTTGTAAAACTGATAAACAAGTATGAAGAGTAGTTCAATTAGCATCGTGTTTGTATCTAACCTCGGCTTTTGTTGATACAAAGGACTGCATATCTTCCTCCATATCTTTCAGCTGCTGCTCTTGTTGAGTCATTGAGGCTGCCACAGTCTTGTGTAAGATCTCAAGTTGTTGGGTCAACTGGGACTGGAATTTCTGTATAAGTACTCTGTTCCCGTCTTCAATTTTATCCTTCCGCTCTGAATGCATTGGCATTAGCAATCAATCAACAGTAGTAACACCAAATCTAAGTTTAAATTTGGAATCAATACAAACCAATTTTGGTAAATAAACTGGACACGTCTGATGCAGCATTTTCTAGCTCTGATCGAAGCTCAAATGCACGCTCAACTAGTCCTTTCTCTGAAAGATTAACGAAGTTCATGGGCAGAAAGTCAATAACACATAATGTAAGATCATTGGAACATAAAATAAATCATGTCAAGTACAGTAGCATGGAAGTTTTCAACAAAACAAGTTTATTTATCAAATGTCAGTCAGGTAAGTTGAACTGGTTAATAGGTGTACAAGATATTTTGAAGCCTAAAATCATGCAACTGTGGAAAAATGAAACAATTGGAATTGTATCTTTCATCAAGGAAATTTGAAAGAAAAAAAAATCTTTTACGCTACAGATATTCAAACAAAGAAAAAACAAACTCAAGTACAAGGTGTCTCACCAGATTTAAGGAGATTAGATATAAAAAACTCCTTCTCCTTTATAGTTACATTTGCTTGTCTGTGTTTTTCTTCAAGATCCACTAATGAGTTTTCAGTTTCCTCAAGCTTTATCTGAATTTTCAAAGAAGAGAATAAATTCAAGTCTTGCTGGTGGGAGCAGAGAAGTGGAATAGAGGTCTAAATCTTGACCACCTAAAGATAGCTACCTCAGTTTTATTGAGTTTCTCGCTTAAATCTGCTGTCAAATGTAGCTGTGAATTGTAGAGTTCCTGGATCTCCAAAAATTGCTGATTGCAAGAGACAACAAAATAGTTAGACTGATTTTTGTGCATGGAAACTGGGAAAGAAAAACGCAGAACTCTTGATGAAACATACTTTGTCCTTCGATTCTGATACAAGTTCCATGCGTTCTATTTTTTCAGCCATTGCCTGGGTAGATAAAAACACAACAGTTATCAATATTCTAACTTCAATGTAAGAAAATATCAGCAATATGGTAGGAACCGAACCTTCTTTTCAGCCTCATCTTGGAGATAACGATCTCGTGGTATATAGATTCCATTTTTCTCTCTGGCAGCATATACCTCTGGTATTTTGTTTTTAAGAGATATCAACACGTTAGACAAGATGTCAAATCTAACTTTATGAAAAAAATCATGTTGTTAATAAAGTTGAGATGCAAAGAACTACAACATTCACAATTCAACTGCATGAGAAGGTATATGTTTTCCTAGAAAGTTTGAATACACAGTGAAGCACCTTGCTTCAGTCGGTCAATTTCAGAATACAGATCCTTGATCATTGCAGATTTCATCATCTTTTGATTTATCTGAAATGGTCACCAAAACAAATTATCAGAGCAATTCAAAACGTAGAGAAAAGAGGAACATGGATTGGTCAAAAAAACAAGTGATCTAGAGGCACTAAGTACGATTGTATTGGTTGAATGAAACAACTGACCTCTGGTTTGTTCTTTATATTTTTGGCACGGTGTGCATAATCAAGAGTGCTGAGTGTTTCTTCCAGACTATGAATAGAGGGTGATATCGTGGCAATTATGCATGTCTTTGTTTTCCCACCCAGTGAATCCCTCAATAGCCTGGTTAGCTTGCTATCCCTGGAAGCATTTCCAGCTAAAGTCACTTTCAAGGTTTGCAATCACAAAAAAGGATGTGAGAGTGGATAGTTATATGGAACTTGACCGGAATGCTATTTGTTTGGTAGTACCTATATGGAACATGACCAGAATGCTCAACAAGAGCATTGATCACACGACCAAGTGTAAGCAAACTTTTATTGATCTCCCCTGCTTCCCTTGCTCTCCCCTGCAAAAGTCATTTCCTTTTGGATGAAAAAGTTCAGGTTGTGAAAATTAACCAATATTTCATTTAAGCCATTGTATTGATTATGAAGAAATTCAAAAGCATGATCCTGCAGAAATTACAAAAGATATCTTTGTGGCTGGTGCATAAAACCCACTGAAGGAAAAGCCAATGGCTCTGTTCCCGGTTGCAATAGGATCCGTTAGTGTACATAAATTTCTAGTGTTAGTCACACCATACCTCTCGAGCGCCAGAACGAGAAATATTCTCGGAACCAGCAAGATCAACAAGATTCAGCTTCCCACATTTGATCATCTCTTCCCCCTCGGGAGTACATTCTTTAATGTGAATGGTGATGGAAAATATTGAGTGAGAGCGACTACTTTGCTTGTTAAGAAGAGTCTCAGCTGTGCGCCTTTTAGCAGAACCCTTATCCAAGATTTTGTAAATTTCATTAGCAGTACATACTATCTCTTCTTCCAAGCCTCTCACAAAAACACCCCCTTTTCCATCTTCCATCAGAGCTATGGGTTTCTTAGATTTGTCATCTATAAGTTTTGAAGTTTCTTCTGGGGCTAAAAGATCTGATATTTCCTCATTGTACAACTCTAAGAAGGTCACTTTCATGTTATACTCTGCATTTTGAGCTTCTAATATTTCAAAAATCTGTTTGACTGCTCTTGGTATAACACCGGCATCACTTGGAAATTCTCCATTCTACCAAAAAAGAAAGAGAGAGAGTAAATACAATTGGAAACAGTTGCTTCCAAAGAGAATGATAACAAAATGACAAATGGCGAGGAAAAAATCAAACCTTTTTTCTTGCTCCTCCTTCCATTGTGTATGTCTTCCCTGTTCCTGTTTGACCATATGCAAAAATGGTGCAGTTATAACCTTCAAGAACTTCATACACAATTGGAGACACTGCCGAATCATACAACTCCTTTTGTTTGGATGTCGGGCCAAAAACCTATACGGTATAAACAAAAAGAAACCATCACAAGTCATGATTTTACATCCATTTTTCTGCTACGCAAAACCGAAGGACAGAAACGGTGCCAAACAAAACCTTGTCAAATAGAAAGTTTCTATCAATCTGCTTGTTAGCAATATTCAGAACCGCTGACACGTCCCTTCTACCCTCATTGTTAGCAATATTTTGAACCGCTGACACTTCCCTTCTACCCTCATTACAAGAAATCACCACCGGTGTGTGAACCCTCAGCTCATCCTCACTCGGTGGCCTACAGAAAAAAAAAACAGAAGACAAGTTAAAACACCAACTTTTCTATTTTCTATGTTTTTTTTAAAAAAAAGGAGAAAAGAAAAACTGACCTGCAACGCACTATGACCTGCACATTGACACCCTTTTCTTTATCCTGTTTAGTGCTGGAGTTGGAATGGGAATCCCCAGATCGCAGATCTCTTGCTGCCTTATCAGTCGACCGCGGAGTTTGCGATGGTGATGGCGATTGCGAAACTATACCCCCTCCTCTTCTCTGCTGTGATGAAGAATCCATTTAGCTCTTCAATCACTAATCCCTCTTCCCCTGATTCACTTCAATTTCACTCTCTCAGCTGCCGCTGACCAACTCCCTCTCTCTATACTACTATTTCAAAAAAAAAAACCAGCATCTGGCTGTTACTAGAAACTCTATCTATCTAACTATCTTTAGATAGATAAGTAGATAAGAAAAATCTTCTTCATTTCTAATTATATAAATAACAAATAATTAAAGAAAAAAGAAGATGGATTCCATGGAGGTACATTGTTCATTTTCTCATTGATTAAAACGTAAAAATAAAAAATAAATCAAAGAAGAAGATGGCGAAAACATTAGATCCAAAACAATTTACCTCCAAAAAATCTAAGACTTCGGCACAAAAGCCGGCCTGCCAGCCTTTCGATGAAGAAATTCAGTATTATAACAATTATTATTATTATTCTCTACAGCAATGCCGGATAGAGAGAGTGTGTGTGAATATTCCAGAGTTTTTTTTTTAATTTGTTTAGATTTATGATGAGAGGCTAAAATAAGAGAAAGGAAGGAAGAGAGAGAGAGAATCCGAAGAAGAGTAAATTGTGGATTTGAAGAGAGCTCAAACTAGAAATTGAAAAGACTCCCTGCCGTTACGTTACGGGCCTTATTTTCCAGCATGTACGTGACTGAGGACGGACGGCATTTCACTAACGCCCGTTACTTGATTTTCTGACCGTTAGAAATATCTTTCCTTTTCAAAAAATTTGAAAACTACTTGCTACCACTCTCCTCTTTGTTAATTATTTTACTCAATTACTAGTTTAGATCTTAAGCTTTTGCAGAATAATTAGGAAACTAATTGAATGCCTGTTTAGAAGATTGTATTTTAAATTTATTTTTGCTTAGAGAGAAATCAAGACATTACAAAATTAAAAAAAATATTAAATTAATGAAACTTATATGTGAATTATATTTTTAAAATCACAATTTAATTTTTAAATTTTTTTTATTATGTTATATTGAAATTTACTAGTTTGAGAGTGTAATTACAGTTACTTTTCAAATAAAATACATGTGAATGATATTTTTTTATTTTTTTAAAATTATTTTTAATATTAGTGTATCAAAATAATTTTAAAATACTAAAAATATATTAATTTAAAATAAATAAAAAATAAAATAAAAATCAAATTATTTTAAAAATACTTTTAAAAAAACAAACCATCATTAACATTAATCTCATGTTTTTATTTAAAAAAAAAGAAGAAGAAGAAGTCAGAATCCATAGGAGCGGTGGTACAGTACTGACGCCCATGGCGCATGTGGAGGAAAAATAGACATCAATTTATCATGCCCCACATTTATAGAGATTAAATAATTATGTTGCTCAAAGCTTTTAAAACATTCTCTGAGCTTTGAATTCTAATAGGAATGCGAATCCCGTCGGTCCAATTGGGTCGCAGCACCTTGTGGTTCAGGAAAAAAACAGGAGAAGAAAAGGCAGCTGGATACTTTTAACTTTTCATAATTTGATTAAATCACATCATTCGTCCGTTTCAATCTACCATTTTTGTGTGTAAATTTAGCTTATGCTGCATTTGTTTAAGATCGATGGAAATTAAGATTTTGAACTATAATTCTAAAGAAGAAACTATGTTGTGAGATGTTTTTATTGTTAAATTAGTATTGTTTTCTCCCTTACAAGTTATTATGAAGAAACTATAATGTTTTTTTTTCTAAATTTTTAATTTAATGTTCAAATTATTATTTTTTTCTTCCTTTTAAGTTTAAATTATTACCAAATTGCTTTTTTTTAAAAAAAAAAAAGTTGGATTGAAAAATAAATCACCATCACAAAGAAGATCAAATTTTATTTAGAAGGCTCATTTTAGTTCTCCATTTTTCTAGTTAATAGTTAATTTGGTCTTTTTAATTATTAAAAATTTAATTTTGATACTAAACTTTATTTTTCTTGTTTTTCTTGTTTTTTTAGTAGGAAAAGGAAAAGATTCACTGGATTATAGTATGGAGAAAGAAAATCTTCATTGATGACGATTCTGACCACAAAAATAGTTAATTACTAATGTTAATGAGTTTCATTTAATAATAAAAATTTCATCAAGATTTTTCTTTCTTTTTCATTGCCAAAGAAGGCAGATCTAAACACGAGAATATTTTTGGGTCCAAGTTGGTTTTGGGTTTTTAAGCTATTTTTTAAAAATCATTGATAGTTTTATCAATATGTTTTCTAGGTGTTTTGAGTCATATTGAGTTGAAAAATAGGTTTTTTTAGCAAAAACAATAAATACTCTGTTTTTGTAGCAATCTATGATCACTAGATTCTGCATAAAACATATAACACGTCGGTTGTTTTTTTATAAAAAATATCATTAAAGCTGACTACAAGTCATATACCCATTTAAGAAGTATTAAAAAAAAAAAAAAAGTTAAGCACAAGCATGCAAGTTAGGCTAAAAGGCCCATGTGTCTTAGATTTTTTTTAATGTTAAGGCATGTTGGGCTACCAGACCTGCACACCTTAGCTTTTTTTTATCTTTTTATCTTTTTTATTATTTATTTTTATATTTTATATTTGGGTTTAAAAAATAACAATAAAAAAGTCATTGAACATAATTGATTTCATAGATGGGTCACATGTTTGATAGGTTTATTTGTAGCATCCAAGTTATTATTTGTTTTTATTTTTTTGTTTAATCTTTTTCTCAATTGAAAAAAAAATACAATTTAACCCTTTATTATCAATGATTTATTTTTTTTATTTAACTCAAAACTAAAATAATGCAATTTCACAATTTGTTATAAATGATCTACTATCTCAATCACACATGCTTATCATGATTTTTTTTCCTTTTAAAAACTTGTTTCATATAAAAAAAAAATCACATATGCTTTATTGTCATATAATTAAATGAGAAAATAATCTGAGGTAAAAAAAGTTATTAAATTTGATGATTTAGATCGCGAGTTTGCTTGATGACTTGAGTTTATTTAAAGTTTTTTATTTATTGGGTGTTGTTTTTATCAATTTTATTATTTAACATTAAGTTAATTAAGGTTTGAGCTTTCTAATTTATTTTATTTTAAAATTTTCTCTACGAGTTTTATAGGTCATTTTGGGTTATCATTCAATTTCCAACTAAGTTTTAATTCATAATTAAATTTTATTTTCAAAAGACACGTTAGTAATGTCAAAATTTGTTTTTGTACTTAAATTTTTTTACTTTGCATTGACTAGCCACATAACCCGGACCAGTAAACCAACAACTAAGAATCCAATTCCAATTGCACCTTTCGAATTGCAAGATTTACCGTAGCTAAAATATAAAAATAAGTTTTTTTAAAAAAATATGAGGATCAATTTTTTATTTTATACATATACGCAAATTATTATGGATTAGAACAATAAAATAATTATTTTATTCTTTCAAGAAAAATAATTGAACTTGCTCTTAAGGATAACATGGTCATTATCTCATGACTCACTGGTTAGTTTTAGATTGAACAGGAACAAGATGGTCTTTTCATATTTTGTCAACACAGTAAAATAACTTATTACTTTTAAAAGAAAAAAAATTGGATTGACTGATGGACAAATTGCTATTTTAATAAATAAAAAATATTTTTTAAAAATAAAAAATACTTAACGCATGTAATGCGTGGGACATGTTTAAAGTTTTTAGATAGCATACAAGAGGAGTTTATAATGACCAAATAGAGATTTCTAGGGTCACCTTCAAATTATCTCAGTCTCTTAACTACCTCTTCATCTTTAGAAAACATGAATGAACAATAAATCTCTAATTTGATGCTAGAGATCTTTTTTTTTATCTTTCCTTTCTATTTTTCACGTCTGACTCTCTAGTAGCCATTTGATTTATTTATTTTTATTTAATATTTGATTCATGTTCATTTAATTACTATTTATTTTATTTGAAATATTTTATAAAATTTTATTTTTTTATTTTCATCATCCTTCAATATTTTCATCTATTAGATTTGCTCCTTATTTTTTATTGTTATTTATTTTATTTGGGACATTTTTTAAAATTGAAGTTTTGTTTTTTATGATTTTATCACCCTTTAATTATTTTTTTTTCTATTGGATTTCATCCTTATTTTTTTTATTGTCATTTCTTTTTCACTTTGGTAATTTTTTTAAATTGATATTTTTTTTCCTAATTTCATCATTCAACATTAATTTTGTTTAAAATTGAACTTTTTTATTTAGCCTGAAATTTCATGAGTTACGAGTTTGATAGATTAATCCAAATTTATGAGATTCTTCTAAGTTTATTATGAAAATTTTTAAAATATATTTTTTTATTTCATCCTCTAATATTAAATTGGTTGGGAATTAAGTTTTTTGATTGAGTCATGGTCTACGATTTTATGGGTTACGAGTTTGAGAGATTAATCTAATTTTAAGAGATCCACTCGGGTTTGCTTCTTTGTTTTTTTTTTTTGTTTTTTAAACTTATTGTTTTTTTATTTCATAATTCAATATTTGTTTCAACATAGAGTTTTGATTTTTTTATTGTCATAATTCAATATTTGTTTCAACATAGAGCTTTGATTTTTTACTAACTTTGAAAATAAATTAAGTTAATTATTGCTAAATATTTTTTGTTTGCTTTATTTACTATCTATGCATTTTAGAAATTATATTATTTAATTAACCGAGCATCCTAGATCGAGTTAATTCCATTATATGTGTCTCAAACTTTTCTTATATTTTAAAAAACTCTACCATCCCTGAACATTTTTTTCTACGCTAGTTAAAGTTTAGGTGTGCAAGGAACCTATCTAGCTATTAAACAAAAGGTATATGCACTGCACTGCTATCAAACCATGAATTCTAACGACTTCAAGCACTAATATTTTTTTTTTTAAATAAGTGTTAATATATATATATATGAAACATGATTCTGTTCTTTTTTTTTTCCAGAAACAAACAAAGTGGTTTTCAATAAAATTATAGCAGTGGCTGTTGATTGTTTTTCAACAAAATTTCTGAAATAATCAACGTCTTTTTATTTAAAAAGAATCTCAAATAAAAGTAAAAAAAAAAAAATTGAAGACGAACAATTTTTATAATTTCCACGAATTTTTTGTAATTTTCATGTAAAAAATAATATTTCTGCAGTTGATGAGAACTTATTATTTCTTTTATTACAAAATAAAATTTGTTTGGGCTAAACTACTTCACGGTCCGTTGAGTCAGCTTGTTTCTACACGTGAACTTTTTAAAAGTATTCGTTGTTTAGTGTTGCCATGTGCCCATATTCAATGTGTTATAGGTAAAAATCCTGAGTTTATCGTTCTATTTGTATTAATTATTCATCTGTACTTCTGTATTTTTAATTTGGCCAATTAAATATATTCTTTGAATTTATTTATTCAATCCTTGTTATCTAAATTTGTCTAATCAATCCGATAGCTAACTTATGCTAACTATGTACGCGTTATTCTATTTTGTGACTATATGTGTTAGAAGTTTAAAAAATAAAAAAATATTAAAAATTTTAATTTTTTAGAGTTTGATTCCATCATTTTAATGAAAATTTAAGAAATCTCTTTGTAATCACAATTATTAAAACTAGTTTGGACCAATTAAATCGGTTCAACTCATAAAACAGATGATAAACTAATTTATTTTAAGAATATGAAGTAATTAATTTATTTTAAAAATATAAATTATTATTTATGCAAGCTTTGAATTCACCTGAGAATCAATTTAAACCGATCATGAATCTGCATGAACTGGACTAAATAAACGAAGAACTACATTAAATCAGTTCAAGCTCAATATGTGCATATGTCACTTAATAAATAAAAATAAAAAAATAAAATAAGAAAGAAGTTAATATAGATTTTTTAAAATAATTTTGATATATTAATATAAAAAATAAAAAAAATTATTTTACTATATTTTTAAATATTTTTTTTTTTAAAAAAACTTATATATACCCGGCAGCTCTACTTACATTCACGAATACTGTTTCTCGTGATGCTGGTAAATAAATTTCTCTCGGCAACACCAACCTACGCGCCTAAATCTAAATAGATTTTGTTCTCAAGGCAATGAGCGTGTCAATGAAGGTGAAAAGGTTCCAAGGAATCGAGGGGGGGCATAATACGGACGATATAATTGAGGAATTATTTAATTTTATAGGTTTTGTTGGATAGTGGATTTTAATAATATTTTCGTTATTTAGAAGTCAAGATACTTGACTCTTCTATTTTATTTAAAACTAAAATAATTTATTTTATTCATAATTAGAAACGACAAATATAAATCATTTATTGTATTAATCTCATTGATTAGCACTCAACTCAAAAGAAAGTACTATGCTGTATTTGCACATAAACTCAATAAAACCAAGAAATAGCAAAAGAATTAGATCAAAACTAATTTGAAGATTAAAATGATGGATGGGCTAAAATCCTCCAGTAAAACAAGCACAATAAATTGTTAAACAATTAACTACGAATTCTTTATGCTGATAATATTTCTCGCTTTACTACTTGGAGTCGGCATCTTTACGTGTAGTTTATGGCCTGGTTTTGAGAGCTAAAGCTGTATTGTTTGGGCATGCTTTTGATCTCTCAGATGTAGGGGCATGTGCTCCCACAGAAGCCACTCAAACGCCCTTTGCTTCTCCCTCAGCACCAAATCAAGAAAAACAAAAATAATGGAAGAACTAATTAGGTCAACTCACATTCCAACTATAATTGGATTTGTTGAAACGAAACTTTGATGATATTCAAGGCTCAAGGATGAAAGAATGTATCATAAATAAATTATAAAAATGGATTAGACAAATAAAAGACAGGAATTAACTTGGGAAATTAGTTTACTTCATCCTCTTCTTCTTGTAATTGTGTGATGTAATGGGAGTGGCAAAGGAGAAGGTACGTGAAGATTATGAAAAGAAGAAAAGAAAAGGAGAAGAGAACATGGGTGGGGTTTGTGTGTGTGGTGGTGAAGTTACCCCACGTGATAAAGATTGATGCGAGATTGCACATGCCATCGATATAACTTCTGGTTTCAAAAAACTTGCTCTACCTTAGAGATCACGTCCACTTCCAGCTATTTTAGAAATCTTCCCAATGAAGCTCCAGACGAACACACACACACACACGCAGCAATCACATAGCACAAAGAGAGGATAGTGAGAATAGGAGTTTATTGAACCCCGCGTCCTCTCTTCTTGTTGTTTGGCATCGCCATTCACGAATTTTAGTGGAAAGATTCGATCATGATTGGAGTCTAATAGGCATCTGTTTTGTGTAGATAGAACATATTTTTAGGATTCCTGGGAAGTAATGATGTAAAAAGATTGGAAGATTGATGATGTAGCGTGTAGATTTAACTAGTTATTTTTTGTCTTTAATTCACATTTAACGTTATAAATTAAAAGAGTTGAATGGAAGAATTATTAGTGTGTTTGATATTGTAACAGTGGTTGTATTTGTGATTTTAAAAAATAATTTTATAAAAAATATTTTTAATTAAGATTGATTTGAAAAAATATATATATAGTTAAAATTATGATTAAAATTAAAATTAAATAAAAAATTATTTAACATATTTAATTAAAAATTATAATTCAATTTTATATTATGATATAATTACCTAAAAGGATTTCATTTATAATATTAAAGAATAGTTAAATAAAAGTAACATTATAATCAATAAATTTTTGTAAATAAACTTCAACATATTAAAACAATATTTTATAATTGTCCCATTAAACTTATAGTAATTCCATCATATATATATATATATATATAATCTATTTTAAAAAAAAATATTTTTCTATATCAAAGCAAAGATATAGATATATCTTTTCGCATATTGTTTCTTATTTCTATGTTGATGTGGTCCATTATGCATGGTATTAATATTTTTTTTCCTTTCCAGATATTCTTTTATCAAAATTACATGACAACTAATTTGTCAGTCCAATTCTTTAATCAACACTAAAAGTAGTGAAGGCAAGAATATTTCAAGGTTAGGTTGAGTTTAAAGAGGGCACTCGTCTGTTATTGTCAAGGTTGGTAACAAAACAATTTACCAAACGAGAAGAGAACAGGATGCTTTTTGATAATTGAGGTACTGTTGAATATAAATAGTGAGATTTTTTATTTTTTTTAATAATTTATAACCAAATAGTTATATCAATGTATTTTTTAAAAATATAAGCATCATCGTGTAGACAAATACACTCGTCATCAAGAATTTAATAACCAGAAACTATTAAATTTTGGGTGCGGAAATTGAAATTTTTCATGGTTAAAAAGTGCTATTTAATAAGAGATGTGATAAGTGATGTTTTTTAAGAATGTTTTTTATTTAAAAATATATTAAAATACTTTTAATTTTTAATTTTAATATTAACATATTAAAACTATATTTTTCTTCTATTACAAGGGCGTAGTTGAAAAGGCATAGTCTTCCTATTTGACAATAATTGAAGAGCACATATCCTTTATTTCAATGACAAATGTCACATATTCATAATGGTTTTTTATTACATCTTGCAAATTAAGGATTGTGTATGATCACGTCCTTTTACTTGCATGTACAAGTGATCAAACATCTTCACATACCATGAATTTATTTGAAGAATCTTGTTTTACAACATTGAGAATTGATGAGATGCAAGGGACTTGGGATTGAAAAGTTATGGTAAGTGGGAGATACATAATTTCAGCTTTTTAGTAATTGAGAATCTTCAACGGACATACTGATTTTGTATGATTTTAACTTCTTTTTTTATGTCATCTTCTCTTGCTTTCTTTTGAGATCAATAATTGATATTGACTCTTATGATCATTCATAGATATCGGGTTTCATGAGGTAATTCTTTGTTTCATACGCAAAAATTACACACACACGGGGTTTTTGCTTGATATATGTGAAAAATTTGTCGATTAATTGTTATTGCTTGGCAAAAACGACGTGCGGAGATGGTTGAGACTTTGGTTTTAGAGGATAGCAATGAATGCATGTGTTCTTATTTGCTTATCAACCTGCGGATTGCGTGTGGGACTTTGGTGAGAAGTGAAATGCAAGCAAGAGAAGTGAAATGCAAGCAATGGCTAAGAATGGGTAATTTGATGCCAAGGAGCTATGCTTCAGTAATCAAATTTTATTGGAGAGTTTTGATAATGAAACATGCCCTTGGATTGACTTGGGAATTTAATGTGTTTTCAAACTATAAAAACTCAAAAATATAATTATTATGATGAAACTCAAGTGATATAATAAAATAACTCAAAACTCGGGTGATCCAATATAAATTAAGTAAGATCTATTTTTTTTTTTACATTTTTATTATTTTAATAAATCCAAAAAGTATATAATTAATTTATGAATATTTAGTCTCATGTTTCTATTTTATAGCCTATATCCATATAAATATTTTATTTTATTTTTTTGATGTAGAATAATTATAAATAATTTATATTTACATGAATTGTTTTTTTAATAAGAAATCTTCTTTTTATAGCCTATATTCACATAGATTATTTTTAATTTTTTTATATGAAATAGTTATATATAATTTATATTCACAATAATTATTTCTTAACTTTTTAATATAAAACACAACTATATTATACTTCATGCCTCATATTTATTTTATAGTTTATATATGCTTCATATATTTATTTGATAGCTTATATTTGTATTGATTGTTTATTAACTTTTTGATATGAAATAATTATATTATACTAAACATTTCATATATTTTTTTGTCATGTGGAATATTAGAATTTCAAGTACATATATTTTTAATTTTTTTTAAATTGACCGTTAAACCAAGTGTAATAAATATAGTTTTGATTTTGCAAGTGGCTTTCCGAATATGATTTGAGTTATGCGTGTCTATCGGGAATCTTCCTTGACATTGATGAAATTGGGACACATTTAATGAGGTTGCCTAAGTAAAAAATAAATATAAATATAACATGACTTTTCGGGTTTGTGTTGTTTTAGGTAAATCTTGAGGGAACTTGTTGGACTCTATGGAAATTTTGCTGCTGCCCATGTTCGGTTGGATTTCAGGATCTGAGCCCTCGGCTCGGGAATTTTTTATTCGGGGTTTTATGCATGTATTTTATTTCGGACCTTCGGCCGAACGAGGTATATACGGTTCAATCAGGTGTTAGGCTTCGGACAAGGGCATTAGAGATTCTAGGCTTTTGTCTTGAATTTGGTTAGCAGAGAGGCCCGAGACTCAAAACCAACTTTAAATTTCTACCCCATTTTATAAATCTAAGGAGGAGCGTGAGTGGGTCCATTATTGTCTTTCTCAAGGTTTTGTGGGCTTAACCCTAAATCCATCCATTTCGTTTCTTCTGGGCTCCAAAAGCCTCCTTTAATAAAAGGGTGAATTCGAGTTGTTTTTAACCTAGAGTCAATAAAAGGGTGAATTCGAGTTGTTTTTAACTTAGAGTCAATTTATTTTTGTATTTTAAAAATATATATTTTTAAAGTATTGTATTTATTTATTTAAAATTAATTTTTTTAGTATATACATATTATTTTGATATGATAATATAAAAAATATTTTTTTAAAAAAAATTCACTTTAAAAAACAATAGCTCTTAAACTACAAATTACTATAGTGTTTAAATTATGTATAATTGCGATGGAAACAAAATCAATCAATGTTTAAATAACTATAAAAGAAGATAGTGTACAATATATATTTATGGGATCTCAAGCAATAAATAAATAAATAAATGAAAATGGACAGTTTGAAGGCAAATCCCAAAATCCCCCTGAACCCCATGCCTTTTTAAGATTTTCAATACCCATATGTCCTATGAAGCAACAATCTTTTCCATTTTTCTTCATTTATACTCTGATCACAGAGTTGTTATGCCATATACTCTCTTAACCACTCCAGCACAGATCAACTTGATCATTGCTTGCTCATGAGAGAAGTCCATATGAACTTGCTTACTGTCTCGAGTTATGCATGCAGCCTGTCTACTTAAATTGAAATGTCAGTCGATGCAGCGTGCCACGAAAGTTGAAAAATTACTATCTTAAATTGTAAGGGATAAACTAAAATCTCAAGAATTTCTATTATATATATATATATATATATGAACTCTTATGGATGAATTTCCGAAACAATCAATCTTATAATCTTTAATAATCTATTCTGAAAATAACAAACGAGCTATTTAAATGATAATTAAAGTCGATCTGGTTAATGGAATTTAAATAGATCTTGAAATCTAATTAAAAAAAATAAAAATTAACTAGAAAAAAAATCTAAAACATCATATAACCATGTTTGTAGAATGTACTGACAAAACTTCATCCTAATCTAACAGTAAAATTAAAATTCATGCTGGATTTTATTTTAAAACTTATTTACCTCATCCAAACCTTTTTTCTAAATCACATAATAAAGATATTGCATCATCGACAAAAATAATTGCTGACTCCAAAAGACAAAAGTCCCTTGGAACACGGTATTAAAGCGGAAGATAATGTTGGAAATTGCACTGTTATTATTTTTTATTTGATAAAATTTTAAAATAATATATTATTTTATAAATCTATTTTTAATATTAGAACCTCAAAATAACAATAAATATACATGTTTTAAAAAATCACAGCCACGCTGCAATAACAAAATCTCCCAACAAGGGCTTTCCATGCTCTTTCAATCCCTTACCAGTGCTAAATTTTGAATTTACCCCTTTTTGAAAACAATTCTGGATCCGCCCTTCCTCCACACAGTCAACTTCTATACAGTGGCTGTGGAGCTCCTAACTTCACCACCGTTCTAGGATTCGGAAATCTACTGATGCAACGATGACCTTTTCCTAGAGATGCTTTTTATCCATGATGATTCACTAGAATTAATGTCGACACCGTTGACTATCCAAAAAAAGGGCGATAATGGTGCTTCTGAAATCCAGCCCATACAAGGTTTTATGGAAAGCATCTTCCATATCTTCTCTTTTCTGCAATGCATTGTTTTATTCGGTGATTGACTTGATAATGCCATTTCACATCCAAGGCTTGTATAAGGTTAAGGGTGATGGGACATTGACCTCCTTGTCACAGGTTTACTCATTCTTGTGGAGAAAACTGCATGCTCTGCTTGTTGACCCTATTAGACACATGAGTTTTGCCCTAGAAGCCTATGTTCATGTAGGTTGTTGGGTCACAGCCAACTTCATCATCTCGTTATCAGAAAAGCCCTCTCTGGAAAGAAAACCCCACCTTCGGTTCTTTCCATGTTCTTCCACGTGGGAAATGGAGCATCATTGCCCTGTAGCATACTTAGCTATGCATGATTCTCTGCAGGCAAAGGAAAAGGGTTTTTTTTTTTTGGGTTTTGAACAAAGTAAAAAAAAAAGTGATAAAATAACATGATGAGAATTAAAAAAAAAAAGAATTTAGAGATTTGCAGAACAAATATATGATTAATGAGTACTAAGTATCAAAATTTGTGACTCTCTCAAATTATTTGGATATAATATTCAATAAAAAATATTACTATGTTCATGTTCAATAATTATAAAAAAACCCTTCAATATCTTCTTCTCCTCTGTGCTTGCACTTCATTCATCTGAATCTCTCGAGGCATGTATATAGATTCATGTAAAACGAGTTGCTATAGGTACATCTATGTGTTCTCTCTGCAGGAGGTGAGGTGGGGAGATCCTCTCTTTTCCTGCCTTAAACATTATAAGTTTCTATATTTGTTAGAATTAGGCAGCTACTGCTAGGATTGTTGATTTAAGATCAGTATAAAGTTCAGAATGCAGATGAAGGAAAATTGATGCATCTTGAAGTTGTATTCTTTTGTCCTAAGTGTTTAAGAAAAAAACATAATTGGTGTTGATTTTTGAAATATTTTTTACTTAAAAATAATATTTTTTTAAAAATTATTTTTAATATCAGTATATTAAAATGATCTTAAAAATATTTAAAAAATATTATTTAAAATAAAATAAAAATTTTAATTTTTTTAAAATATTTTTAAAATACAAAAATAAAAATCAAAATAAATAAATCCCGTGACTAGAACTTCATTGCCATGAAACGAAGAGGGTGCGGAGATCAGAAGGAAATAATATTTAGCCGTAAGATACCAATGTGAGATTTTCAGTGTTTTACAGCAATGATAGTAATCATCATGGCTTTTAAACACTTTTGACCTAGGATGGAATGATTTTATATTATGTTTTGTTTTTTGTATGTTTATTCTCTATGAATATATGATCAATGAAGTAATTCTTTCCATTAATAGTGAGTCACGAGAGTTGTTCAAAAGTTTTAGCGTTTATTTTTTTTTGAATTATATGCGTGATTCATATTGATTATTGTTAGTAATTTTTTTAATATTATTAAATTTATTTTTTAATATTATTTTAACAATATTAATATTGTTATAATTAGAGTTTTTATGTGCATTCAATGTTTTTTTTTATTCTTCCTCTTTTTATTGAATCTCATGTCTAATAATTTTATAATTTAAAAAAATTTCAAATAATATTTGCAACTTGCAAATCATATATATCATTTATAACCTTTTAAAATATGTTATTTTTTTAAAATATTTTTTTACATTATCATACTAGAGTACTCTTAATTGAAGTTGATCCTGAATATGCTTTTTTTTTAATTATTCTTTTCAATAAAGTTGGTTATACATAAACCTAGTCCTTGTAGTTTTAAAAATGAAATACTTACCATTTTAGTATTAAAAACTAGATATTTAATTCCTATATGTTAAATTTGTTTTCAATTTAGTTTTTTTTGTCAACCTTATTTTTCTTTCAATGTTTTTTGTTTAATGTCTTGAAAAATAGAATAAAGAAAAACAAGAGTAAGTGGGATGAAAACTTTGACAACGAAAGAAGTTTTTTTTTTAAATAATAATAATTGAGAATAATCAACATCCATGAAATAATTATTTAATTATTTCTAATATTACATTGCTAATTAAGTAGTTTTAATAAACTATAGGAACTAAGTTATAATTAATCCAAGCACGTTAAAACTATTATAAGACAGAAAGTCTAAGAATTAGCATCCAAATCACTTGAAAGTTAAACCGATATTACAATATCTATGTTAAAATGCAAGGATAAAAAGCTTAATCATCTATCATTTCTTAATGCATTTTATTCAAAATAGACTTGTAACATATTGTCAAATAATAAATTAGTCATGAAAGTAATTTGAGTTAAAGAATAAAAAAGATAAAATGACAGGCTAGACTTAGTATTTATTATCATATTAAAAAAAAAAGTCTAGGCTAAATAAAATAATGAGTTAAATTGCATAAATAATGAAGTTTGGATTAAGAAAAGGTAGATTATAGAAAAACCATGATCCAAACTTGTAAAAGAAACTAACTAAAACAAGTTAAGTTGGGCATTTTCAATTGAACATCCTTAAAATAACAAGTAATAGAGAGATTGGATAGTTAACAAATGATTATTCATAAAATTTCCTAAATAAATCAAGGTTGGAGAAAGGGGAAATAGAAATAACTCACAAAAATCAACAACAATAGTTACTCTATAATTAAACTATGTTTTCAAGATCTTTAAAACCTTTTCATCATTAGATTTATAACCTAGTAGGTGATAATTAGTTGGCAAATAACTTGTAAGATGATAATGTGTAGGAGATAATCAATAGACTTGTAATAGTAGGCTTGCAGTCAACATTGCTAAAAAACCTATAAAATACAAAAATAAAAATATATCAGTTCGTTTTCTCCTATTAAGGGATTCTCATGCATATTTGTAATCAATTAAAGAATTATTCAATGAATGTAAGTTTTTAATCTTGATTTGTTACGTAATCTTTTATTTTCAAAACATTCAAGTTATTTGATTACTCTTAAAGTTTTAAATTATTTTCTACATATAAAAAATCATAAATTTTTAAATTTATATTTGAGAGACCGATTTATCAAGAATTCTCAAACCTTATATAACTTTTTGATGAAATGGTTGTGAAATTAGCAATGGTGTGTATTATTCCATCAATGTTTCTGTAAGTGTTTTTACTATTTTTTTCTGATTAGTTGTTATAATTCTTTAGCCAAACTAAACATACAACAACAACAAGAAGATGCACGTTTAAGCCAACCTTTGCTTACATTAAATATAAAAAAGTATTTGTAACCAAAAGATTGAAAATTAGAGTAAAAAAAAAGTATTGGATAAAAGTATCATATATAAGAAATGAAAGCACTTCTAAGTCCACATAGTAAAGTCATTTGCAAGTTAAAGCAAGTATGATTTAGCATAATTTATGTAAAGTTAGTTATATTGGAGACTTTATCCATTTCTATTGAACTGCTGAATTCGATACAAAAATTAAGAGTTAGAAACACTAAGTAAGAGATACGTACACCTTTTCATAAGAGATAAGAGTACCACCCTTCATATTAGCCAGAGTTTTGTGTATTATATGCAAAAGCATAAGATACAAGAACAAATTTTGAACACATAAACTAAATTAAAACTGGTTGTATTTATTTTTATGCATCTCCATGCATTATACAATCTTGTTTCTAATAATATGTTTTAAGATTTATATAGCATTAAGCTAAGGATATAATATGCTATAAGACTTCAATTCCAAGCATTTTCATCATTAAAACTAGAACAGAGTTTAGCAAGAATAAAACCCTATCCTGAAGTCAAAGTTTACAATGACAGCTAAAATTAAGATACTTAAATACAAAACAATACCAAGGTTATTTGAGTTGACAACAAACACATACTATTTATCATATAAGATAACAAGGAAATACAAAGGACATAAGAACTAAAGTACGAGAGGAGCACAAATTACTCATCAATATCATAAAGATTTATTATGAGTTGTGCAATCATCTTATAAAATTAACAAAAAATAATTGGTGCCTAATTATTTTTCATTTAATTTAAAATTATTCAACCTAAATTAATACATTTTCATTACTATCAATTCCAAAAAAACCAAATTTCCTTGAATTTCTAACTTAATAATAAAATTAACAAAATATAATTAGTACCCATTAAATTACTCATCATATATTCAATTATAATACACTCAAATTACAAAATCAGACTTAAATTTATCAAATATCAATTAAAATCAATTTCTCCCAAATCCTAAACAAACTCTATCATATAAATCATACATTAATACAATAAAAATATCTAGACAAAGTTATAAAAACACTTAAATATACATGCCAAGTACAAATACTACAAAATAATTTCAATAAATTAACTCAAGACATAAATGAGGTAAAAAAAAAGGTAGATTTGCATGATTGATGTAATGAAGTTTCAAAAGAAATAAAATCAAGAAAGGAGAGTTGACACTATTAATAAATATAGGTTGACGCTAGCGAGTTGGGTGGCCATATTTATAAAGATGGTGGTTAGATTTGCTAATTAATTGGGAGAGAAGGGATGTTATTTTGAAAATAAGAAAGAAGAAAGAAGGGCAAAAGAGAGAACTGATATGTTTTAAATTCATTTTAATTTGCTAACCGAATTTCCATTGATAATTCCATCGACATGACAAACATGTCAAATTATTGATGGAATTGTCAATGGAATTTCAAATGATTTTTTTATTACATTGTAATTTCCATTTACCAACAAAATGGTTTTCATTTGTGTTTCCATTGCTATTTGTAATTTTTTGGTAGTGAAATTTTATAAGTTTTTCTTTTTTGAAATGAATTAATAGACTTAAAATTTAATATATAAGTTTAAGAAAAATCCAATAGTTTTGTTTCAAGAAAAAAATCAGACAAGAAGTGTCACACCCTTACGGTGGGAGCGTGATGTCACATCGACCCTCCCGTAGTATTAGTTGCGTAAAAAAAAGGTTTTAGCATCTCTAGTATGCCTTACCTAAGATAAGGTGCTTAGTATTTAGTTTGCCTTATAATTGTTATGGTGTTGGTGTTTTCTAATCCACTCAGTTGCCTTATAATTGTTATGGTGTTGGTGTTAATAATTTTCCTATAATAATTTTACTATATAAAAAAAACTTAGGCTTAAAGTTTAAAAGCAAGAACCCTTGGCTAATATAGATTATACCCTTAGATATGTCTACAAAATGCTAAGAAGAAATGATGCAGATCTCTTACAATAGATGTTTGATTTGAATTAAATTTATAACCTATGAATTAAAAGACAGCTAAGACAACAATCTAAGGAGATTCAATGTGATTAGGAGCTTATTTTTTCCTTAGTATTTCAAGTATTGGTAACTCGTAAATTGCAAAGAAAAGAAAAAAAGATTTAGAAATCTAAGGAAATTTAGAGCGCCTTAAAGGCCTCCTTTTGTCATAGTGTTTTATTTTTTCACGGCTCGTAAACCGTGGAGTCAAAAATTAAAATGTCTTCAATTATAATCATGGCTTCTTTCTAGGATGCATAATGACTTATTATTCCTATAAAATTATTTTGGATATTTACCACTTAAGGTTTCTTTATCCAAATATTAACAGTCAATAATAACAAGTTATTACCCATGATATTTTGTAGATTCATCAATTTGGGATTTTTTTATCCAAACATTAACGGTGAATAATAGATGAATGTTTCTAAAAATAAGATTTATTTTTTATTTTTGGAGTATTGGTCAACACCCTTTAAAATTTTACAAACATGTTGTAAAATCCAAAATATGCAAGAAAATAATTTTTTATGTTTTAGAAATCCATGTTAAAACACATATTTTAAAAAAAAACTTTGAATATTTGTTTTTTTAAGAGGAAATTCAAAATATGTTAGGATATTGGTTGTATGCAACACACAAGAAAATATTTTTTTAGATATATATTCTCAAAATTTTGGAAAAAAAATTGAACAATTTAAAAGGAAAAAAAAACAAAGATGGCCACTTAAAGCTAAATTTTCTTTAAATAAAATTCAGTCTATCAATTTAAACCCCAAAATCAAAATTAATCACCTTTTAAGTGAATTATAATTCTCTTGAATAGTAAAAGCACAAAGGTTGTCATTTAAAAGCCAAAAGGAAAAAGCCCCCCTAAACCCGCCTTAATGATTACTGCAAATGCTGAGGGTTTTCCTTTATTTCAATTTCTTCTCTGAACTAAAACTTAAGAGTGGGCTAATGACAACCCTCCACGGTTTCTCATGCACCAGAGAAATTAAAAAAAAAATAAGGAACCTGTAACTCTAACATAAATAATCGTTTAAACTTAAAGTCATGGAAAGAAACAGAAGACAAAAAAGGTTTTTTAAAAAACATCAGAACAATCAGAGATTTATATGAGGCCATGGAAGAGAAAGTGGAGACTTATACCTGTAGGTCTCACTAGTTTTGGTTGCAAAAGATGAAATACAAAACTTCAAATGAATATTTCTTTCAACGTTTGGTAGCCAAACTTCCTCTCTATTTGTTGCAAATCTCCTCTGTTTTTGCAGGTCTCACTGGTTTGGACAAATGAAACTTTCTATCAATGTTTAGCAGTAGAGCTTGTGCTGCAGATCAAATGTTTTTTCTCCTCGTCTCGTCCTCTTTCTCTCTCTCTTTTCCATATTTCTACTCTCTCCCTTTCCTGTTTCTTCTTCTTCTTATTCTCCCTCCCTTTCTAGGTCAGTAAAGAGGGCTTATATATAGCCTAATATATCTATATTTAGGCAAGATTTAGTGTATTAATCTATGATACAAATCCTAGCTGATTTGCAACCAAATAATACAAATGATGAAATTACAATATTTTCATTGATTATATGCTGATTCTAGCGATTTCTTTCCAACATTAACACATCATCCTAGCCATCTATATTAGCGATAAAATCTCAGTTGTTAGATGATGGCGAGGTTCTTTTCTTTATGGCATTTTGCAACTGTTAAAAGCTGCAGTCTCCTATGAATTAAAATTGCACAATTGTAATTGACAACTCCAAAATGGCAACTACTAGGAAGTTACAAAGAAAAGGAAAGAAATCAAATGAGGAGGGTTGTGCAAATAAAAAAAGAAATTAGATGGGATATTTATGCTCAAAATTACCATGAATAGTACCTGCTAATTAAATCTTATAGGGTTGTTTTACATTACCAAGTAATAGACATTATTGATATTTTTTGATCCAATCCCTATTTTTTTTACTCAAACAAAACCGATTTACTTTCCAAAGTTTGAAATTTTTCTTTAATTAATCAAATAAATCCTTAAAGAATTAAATCAAGTCCCTTGAATCATGACTAGAAAAACTCCAGTTGGAATCCTTCTTGTGATAGGATTCTCTACTTTTTCATTAAATGTTCAAACGAGAATATCTTAAGTTTATGATATCAAAATCAAACTATTCAAACTTAAATTCATCAGTACATACAGGAGTAAAACTTTCATAAAGGATTTATAGTGAGATAAAATTATTTTGAAGAAAATAATTGCAACAAAACTCAGTTGGAAACCATGTCACACTAGGATTTTTTGCTTTCACATTAGATATTCAAATAGGAATATCTTAAGCTTATGATATTGAAATTAAGTGATTTAAAAATCCAAATTTATCTACGCATCCAAGACTACAACTTTGATGAAGGATTCGAAGTGAGATAAAATTGTTTTAAAGAACAAAATCTGGTAGCAACCTGGTTAGTCAAAAAGGATCTCTTGATCTAATTCAGAAATTGACAATGTCAAGCATATTGATGTGACTGAGAGTATAACCTCAAAACAACAACCAATAAAATTATGACGAAAGTAGAGTATTTAGTGCAAAATTCAAGTTAGAATCCTTCTCACGACAAAATTCTCTACCTTCATGTTAAATATTCAAACAAGAATTTCATGAAAAGAGTATTTAGTGCAAAATTCAAGTTAGAATCCTTCTCGCGACAAAATTCTCTACCTTCATGTTAAATATTCAAACAAGAATATCATGAAATTCTGATATCAAAATCAAGTGATTCAAAAGCTCACATTCATCTACACTTATAGAGTTATATCTTTCATGAAGGGTTCAAAGTGAGATAAATTTGTTTTAAAGATTAGAATATGGTTGCAAACTGATTGGTCAAAAAGATTTCCTGATCTGATTCAAGAAATTAACAATGCTAAGCATCCCAATCTGACTAAGTATCTGTCATAAAAACAATAAGCCCCAAGATCTAATGAAGGTGTAGATCAATTTTTCAACATGTCATGAGTGAAAGAATGTAGCCGGGATGGTCCAATATCATATGAAATCAAATCATAATCAAAGCTTAAGTTGGAATAAAAAAAATTATGACAACAACAAAATTATTTTTTAGTGTAAATTCTAAGGGATTTATCCAATCTTAAAAACAAGATAAAAAAGGAATGAATTTAGCATTATGAAGACTCCTAGTTAGTCTAAGAAACTTGATGATTTTGATAGCAAAAGGGTTGGAAAAAAAGGATAGGAAACAACTTAAACAGGGTTTAATAAACATTTCTATTGTGTTTGCTTTTGTCAATCTTGCAACAAATATAAGCTAAACTCTTGCACTCGGTTCAAAAGGAGTACACACCATCTTCAGCACATGGGGCCCAAAATAAGTAACAATAAGAAGAATAAAGTTCAAACATCAATATAACAATTAACTAGATTTGTGGCCTGCACTCTACAGCAGATTGGATAAACTTTTTCTCAATATGAAAAAAGAATGTTAAGAAAATGCCTTTGAGACCCAAGTCATTGGTTTAATTTGTAAATTAAATAATATGATTAAAAATATACAACAATAATAAATAAACAAATAAAAAAATAACAATGAAAAAGGTAAAAGAACTTGATTTGAGGTAGTCTAGATTATAAAATAACTTGATACTTAAGGGTGAAACTGAAAAAAATTAAAACAATTGAACAACATAAAAACCCTAGTTAAACCAAGTGAACTCGTAAACTTTGCAGCAATAGATATAAGATTGATATAATTTTATAGAACGAAACACATTAATAAAAAGTTTGAAGACTATTTCCTAATAAATTAAATAAGAATATGGTAACTCTACAAAAAATAAAAAATTAAAGCTCCATCCCTAGCACATAAAATGTTGAAGGGTGAAAATTAAGAAAACAATATAATTTAAAAATGGTAAAAAAACTCGATCCTACCTTACTCGGGTCAAGATAAAAAAATATTTGATCTAGTCATGATACCATGTTGAATGTGTTGGAAAGAAAATTGAATAATACGATTAAGTTTAATTATCAAACAATTTAATGCTGAAGGACAAAAAAAAAAGTTTAAAAAACAATGAAAAAAATATGAGTGAACCATGTTAACCCATAATCCTTGGATAAAATCCTTGAATCGAGTTCAGTTAAGAATGATAATTCTCAACCAATTTAATTTTAAAGGATAAAATTAAAAAAAAAATTAATTTTGCAAACTTGTCAAAGAAAAAAATAAAAAAAGATCAAATTTGATAGATAAATAGAGGACGGAATTGTAAAAAAAAATTAGGATAATCCAGTAGAAAAGAAAGGAAAGGAAAAAAATATGAAGATTAATTTTCAATAAATCAAAATTTTAAGGGTTAAATTAAAATAATTTAATTTAAAAACAAAAAAAAAATCAATCCACTGTAACCTTTCAAATCAATGACTCTAGTCACAAACTCGGGACTAACCCCATATAAAAATAAAAAAAACTAAGTTAGATTGGGTTAAGTCGCAAACCCTGCAACCATAGAGCATGAGTTTAAGATAATTTGATAGAAAGAAAAGGGAAAAAAAATCCAGGAAGATCAACTTCAAATAAATTACATGTTAAAGAATGAAATTGAAATAAATTAATTTAAAAAAAAGAACAAAAAAACTCAACTCATATTAACTTTAAAATTAATAACTCTGGTTATGAACCCAAAATTATTATCATAGAAGACAAACCATAAAAAATAAAAAATAAAGTATTAAAAAAAGGTAAAACAACAACAACATTAGCTTGAAAAAAGGAAAGAAAAGAAAAGCCAGCTTGGAACTTCTAAATCTAGTCTAATCTATAACTCGCAACATGTGAAATCCTTGAATTAAGCTCAATAAAAAATCTTAATTTATAACTAATTTAATTTTAAATGATAAAATTATGAAGAAAAAACTTTCCAAAAAAAAGATAGTAATAAGAAGAATAAAGATTAAATTTGATAGAAAATAAAAAAAATTATAAAGGATGAATTTGTTAAAAAAGATAACCTAAAAATTGATCATAGATAAAATAAATTGCAATAGAAAGAATGATGAACAAATTTGAAAGATAAAAAGAATGAATGAGAGGTGAAAATGGAAAAAAGATATAATTTTATAATTTATTAAAAATAAAAGAATTGTTATCAAAAGAATAAAGACTAAATATGAAAGATTAAAAAATAAAAAGGGGGGAAATTAAAAAATATATAACTTCATGTCTTATTTAGAATAAAAAATAATAATCAAAAGGATGCAGATAAAATGTGAAGGGAAAAGAAATTGAACGGGCTAATATGAAATTTTGAATGGGTTGGCATTAAATTCAAGTAAAAAATAGAAATAAAAAAAAATAGTCGTCAACACTAAATTCAAAGCTCGTTAAGGGCACGTGCCATCATATTATATTGGGAGCACCAAGACCTTTCAAGCGCCACATTAAAAGATGATATTTAATGAGTAAACAACCCCACTCGCACTGCTAGAATTACACGAGGAATATCTAGACGCTAACATTTGCAAAATTGTTTTATATAATATTTATTATATGTCAATTATCAAAATAATCTTAACTAACCTTTAATAAAATGTAAACTGATATATATATATATATGTATGTAACACTTATGAGAGAGTTATTTTGATTTAAAAAATAATTATATTATTTTAAAAAAATTAAAAAGATAAAAAACACATTGATAATAGGCATTATATATTTTTTATTTTAGGGTTGAATTAGTGATTTTATTATATAATAAAAAATAATCAATCTCATCCCATATAATTTTTAAAAAATAATGATATTATAATGGAACAACTTTACACTTGATACATAGTTCAAAGTTTTTTTTCGAATCGAAGGTAACTTTATCATTTTAATATTCCAATAAATCATCAAATATCTCTTACAATGCGATAATTTCTCCTTATCTTTTAGTGTTTTTTAATGTTGGTATAAAATTAAATCACACTAAACATAAAATTGGATCATTTTTAACGATTGAGACCATATTGTAAGATTCAATTTTTGTCATGAAATGATGGACAAGAAACATGTTGTAGCTTGTATGTCCCCTATCATCCATGCATTTATCGTCAACCCCACCATAATAGCAGCATCGAATCAATTTCCTAGCTAGTTGATTCGAATAATTCATCTCTTTTGATTTCTAAACAGTGCGAGAAATTAAATCTCAATGTCGAAGTTGAGTGATGAGTGGATGTAAATAGCTTATAGTATCTAACAAATTTATTCTAATTTGACATTGGAAATATTGTTGATCTTCGAGCACTGCTGCATGAACCATTAGCAAGGAGGAGGAGTGCTAGTAATTGTGTCGTGCACATTAATCTTTTTTCTTCTTCTTTTTTAATTTAAAGAACTGTCAATAATACTTTCAAATTATTTTGTATCGATTAAAATTAAATATTATTTTAAAATGTTCACCAAAGCTTAGCAACAAAAAACATGCATGCAGCAGCAAAGCTAAAAAAATTTAATTGGAAAGTCAAATTATAAATACTTAATATTATGTATTATATAAACATGTGTTCTATATAAAACAATCAATTTAAAATGCATGTACTAACTCATATCAAGCAAAATTAATTTAAAAATATTTTGAAAATGAAAAAAACTTATATTATAAATTTAAGAATATTTTTAAAATGAAAAAAAAATTATATTATAATTTTTTTTAAGTTTTTATATTTTAAATTGCTTAATAATAACTTTATCATTAATTTCATTAAAGATATTTTTTCTTAATATATACAATGAAACTTTCATTCATCTATTTCTAAATCTTCTAGGGATCAGAAAAATTATTGACAACAATTCTTTATTAATTTTTTATTTTACACAAGTGAGTTAAATATAAATATTAATATATTTTTTAATTTTTTTATTATATTCATAATTTTTTAGTTATTTAGTACTTCATTTTTAATCACTAATATATTTATTTAGTACTTCATTTTTAATTACTAGTATATAGATTACTATCGTTTTTCATATGAAATTTATAACAAGATACATATTAATTCATCAAAACTCTTTTCAATTCATATTTATATGCATATAATATTATACATATACATATTAATTTAGCAAATTCATAAATTATCATATTATTAAGAAATAAAACTAAAACTAAACAATAACAAAAATAAACAAAAATAAACAAAACTTACCTAAAACATTAAGCATAAAGTATAAAAAATTACTTGATTAATTAATAATTTAGAATTTAGAAAAAAATTGTAGAGGTATGAATAATAATTAAAAAAAAACTTGTTAAATTGTTATATTAAAATTTTAATATAAAAAATATTAAAAAAAAATTAAAGGGGCAATTGCCCCCTTAATTCGCACTGTGGCTGCGCCACTGCGTGCACCGAGTTATTTCTCTTTCGAGGGATCACTCCACAAAAACATCGCTCAATTTGGTTTCCATTTGACTTAAGTCTATACATTGACCAAACAAGGACCAAAATGTTTGAGAGGGCACCCACGTGTTGTCTGTCAAGGTCCTGGCAATTCACTGAAGCTTTAGACTTTAAAGAATCTGTTTTCATAACGTACGGCTGCCGTCAAATTCAGTCATTTTAAAAGTTGACATATCCAAGTAATGGAAGCTCAATTATGTTACCCAGCCTATGAATCACTCATTTTCACCCCTGTTTTAAATATATTTTCAGAAAAATTAAAAAAATACCAAAATTCTTAGAAATACACTTTTGACTAGATTTAGTCAACTTTTAATTATTTCATGATTTGTTTTTACCATTTTTCTTATTGTTTTCATATTTACAATTTTTCAAAAAAAAAGAATAAAAAATTTAAAAAAAGAGAGAAGGAAAAATGAATCAAATAAAAAAATAGAGATTAAAATGTAATTGGAAAAATAATAAGAATTATTTTAGTCTTGTGAATGCAAAATTTAAAAGGTGGAGAAACTCTTTTAACAAAATTAAAAAAATAGAAAAATATAAAAAAGTTTAGAAATTAAAAAATTCAGAGTAGTACTAATTCATGAGCCTGGACTGAGATCAGATAAAATTTCTTAAATACGATAAAATCTTTTAAATACAAAAAATATTAAGAATGCAAAGAAATTTTAAATTTTTTTATTCAACCTGACTTAATTGATCAACTTTAAAATCCTATAACCTAACTATTTGCCTAACTTGAGTTTCAAACTAAATTGCTTAGAAGTTAACTCGAATTAAATTGATTGATTTCGTGGATCCAAATGTAATCTTGATAATAGACAAAAACATGAGACCCGAATTAAATTGATTAATTTCATGAATCCAAATATAATCTTGATAATAGACAAAAACATGACTTAACTTTCGATAAGATTTCAAGATGATAACTTTTTTAACAAAAATTATTGAGATAATGATATATTGGATCAATCTTAGTTCTCTAACAAATCGTGTGATGGACTTCATTGAGTTTATTAATTTGTTTTTTATAAAATATTTTTAATTATATGATAAAAATATATGGGTATAAAATTAAGTGTCAACTTAAAAATAAAAACTTATTTGAGACAACTATAACCTTATAAAAAACAAAAAGGAAAAATTATGCAATTTATCTCTCAAATACTCCAATATTAAATAATAAAATTGATAAAAAAAAACAATAAACAAATAAAATACCAACCTAACACCATAGTTATTAGACTTGACCTAGGAGTTGATTTAATAAACCCTGGTCAACCTGGAAAAATTTAAAAAATAAATTTAGATTTTAATTTTCTACATTAAAAATTTTAAAAATAATTTTTGTGGATGTAGATTATACATGTTGTAAATAATAAAATTTAAAAGATTATTTCAAAATATGTTTTATCTCACTTTGAAAAGATGTCATCTTTTTTTTTTTTAAAGTTGAAGCATTTAAACTAAAAAAAATTCTTATCTTACATTAAAAAAACATAATTTTTTTATGTCAACATAAAATTTATCTACTTATAAGCTTCCAATCCTACATTAAAAAATTAAAAACTTCTTCTAATATTTATATAATGAACTTGATAATAGTTAGTAACCAACAAATAAGAGATAACAGGCTTACATACATAATGTTAGATTAAGCTAGTAACAAACCATCGATTCTCCCCCTATACGTGGGAGGCAATGTTTACACTACATTTATATTACTTTTTGTCTTCTTTGATAATCTACTTTATTCTGCATGTATGTGATATAAAAAATATGCCCTCACTTTAGCTATTCACTAATAATTTTGTTTGTTAATTGATGTAACCTTGTTCACAAAAACGGGTATAATTACCCTTTTATAATTAAACATTAACAAAATTTATCACAAACTAATTAAAACATAAATTTAAAATTTATTTTTTTAAAAATAACATATCAAATAATGCATTATTATTACAAGAGTTGGTACACTAACCTCTTTATAAACTAAACATTAAAAGAATCACAACAATCTATTTAAAATATAAATAAAAAATTTACTTTAAAAAAAATAGTGTATTAAATAATGCATTGTTATTAAAAAATCAAAATAAAAAAAACTATATATATAAAGAATGAAGCTAGGCCAAACCAATGCTTGGCCCATGCATAAAAAGCCCACACACGTGCCTTTATTATTATTTTTGTTAGATAATAGAACTAACAATTAAAAAAAAAACACGTTAGACGATGCATCATTTTTCATACCTATGTTTAGGTCATTACAGTGGCTGAAAAATTAGGGTGTCTGTTTTTTATTTTATTTTATAAAAACTCATTTTCAACCTACAACACCTAGAGAATACCTTAATATTTTTTTTAAACCAATCCTTAACCTAAAAAAAAAAACCAATTTCTTCATAATCTCATATTTAGTTTTTTAAGGCATTTCAAGATAAAACAAAATAATGTTTTGGTGTCCAAAATTGAATAAATGACATTTTTTTTCCTTTTTAGGCTGGATTTTGGCCATTTTCTCTCTTTCATCTCACCTATCAAAGACTCAAAAATAATAAAAATAAAGTTTAGTACCAAAATAAAATTTTAATAAATACAAAGGACCGATCACCTTATAACAAAAACATATAGGGGACAAAAATATACATCATAAATAAATTTGAACATGTCACTCATATTAGTCTTGTTTTGCACTTCGGTCCCTTGTCTTTCAATTCAACTCTCACCCATAAAATAAAAAAACATTCAATTGGGCTCTAATTTGAGCTTAATTTTGCTAACATAAAATTTGAGAATCAAATTAAAAATTTGTAAAAATTGCACTATTGTAATCCATAGTAAAATGTGAGAGGGTGGGTAGTAATTCGTATACAGTAAAAATATCACACCATTTAACTTTATATATAATAAATTGGTGGTTACTCCTTCTTTTGTAACACACAACAACACTCTCATTATTATTCCACTCACATCTAACCAAACACTCTAAAAAATCACCAAAACAAAATAAAAAAAATGAAAAAAACATGAGCTTCTCCTTCTCATTTTCAAAACATACACACACATCAACGCCTTGTATACACCATAACACTCCAACCAAGAAAAGACACCACACTAAAACACTCATTAATACGATCTAGACAAATGTCAAATTTGGATTTTGATATAAAATGTGCAACTATCAAATTTTATAACAGTAGTTATAATTCTTAATCCGATTTTTTATAACAGTAGTTATAATTCTTAATCCAATTGTTGGATTGAGTTGAAATTTTACGTGGAGTCTCCTGATATATTTTTTTACCTTAGGTTAAAATTTTAGCTCAGTTGTAGTTTAGGAAGACATCTCAATATGGGTCAATAGAGGTTGTATGAATTTTGTTATTTACTTTCTTTTCACTTGTGAACTTTCTATTTGACCAGAATTTTTTTTCTAAAAGGATGTGACAACTTATTTTGAAAATATACTAATTCTACAAAGATCTTTAATGGCCTGCAACATAGTTTTCAAATATGACAAGAATTTATAATTATTTCAGAATCCATTTCTTATAAGGATTTTTTTTATTCATTTTAGCTACAATAGAAAAGAATACTTCAGAATAAATTCTACCTTCAGATCATATTTCCTAGTCTGTTTGAGACTTTTTAATTGTGAAAAATCTGATTCTAGCATATTTAGGATGATTATTTTTTTATTTTCTTCTTAGTCTTTGGATTATTATTACTTATTTGGTCAATTTTAAATGGGCTTCACATAAGTCCACTTACGAGGGGTCCATTAGAGTTTTTTTAAATTTATAGTTAGTATAAATAGAGGCATAACTAAGCATGTAAGGGGACAATTTGGATTAATAAAACTTCTTGTTTATCGTACTTTTTATGTGTGTGTGTGTTGGTGAGATAATCTCCCTTCTATGGTTCTATAAAGAACTCAAAAATGACTTATTGAAGAACAACTATTTTCGTGGCGTCATCCTTATACTTCTCTTTTGCAAATAAATATTTACTGGGGGGAGTCTTCATTTCCAATAATGTTGGTACCTAGATACACGCTATCTTTATGTCACTTATATCAAACCTATTTTACTTGATTTTTCAGGAATTGGTGTCTTTACATATGGGTTGCATGATCATATGATCACGAGGTTCACATCATTTGGTATCAGAGCTTGGCTCTATTAATCAGGTTATATCCTTCTAAAAATTTTTGTTTCTTGTTGTTTCTGTAAAAAATTCATTAGTATCCAATTTCTTTTTCTCCTTGATTTTGCAGCATATAAAATAAATAGTTATTTCATTTGGTTTCTGTCCAAAATATATCAGTTGCACCAATACCTTACATACACTCCAACAAAGAAAAGACACCACACTAAAACACTTACCCTCATTCTCTCACTTAGCTTACACATACTCAAATAAAAAAATAAAATAAAAGAAACTCATTCACTTTTTTTTTTATTCATCATCTCCCTCTCAAAACATCTAAACCATAGCCATTTTCTCATTAAACACACAACTTTTAACTGGGCACCACCTGAACTATACACAGCCCTTGAGTTCCTCTATAGTCAATGGCGACAACAGTAACTCACAGAGGAGAGAGAAGAGAGGAGATAGGAAAAGGAGAAATGAACTTTGACAGTGTTGATCTCTCATCTCCGGTACAAGGATCATCTAGACATCTCTTAGACCTCGACAAAGCATGCAACAACACACCAACAATAGCTTCTTTCTTCCCTCGCATAAGACAAATTTGCCACCACTATTCTAGTTAGATTCCAGCAGATTCGGTGACCTTTAGCTCCTCCATTAAAGTTTGTTTTATAAGGTTCTAAACCCTAACATGTTAACCTTATTTTCATGTTTAGTTTGTATTCTAATTGGACTTTTTTTTTTTGTAAGTTCATTGATAACATTTTGGTAGGTTTATTTGAGTGTTTGATGATGATTTGTGTTGTTAAATTACTTTACATTGATTATGTTGAGTGTTTCCGATGTTAGTAAAAAAAAAGAGGTTTATGAATTAGATAAAAACCTTTTATTTGAAAATGCTAGTGATTTAAAAAGATCTTGTTTTTGTTTTTAATATTGAAGATATAAACAATATAAAATGAAAGTGATTTATGGTTGATTTTTGTAAAATAAATTGATTGATAAGTTGAGAATTGTAATATTATTTAAATCTTTTTAAGTAATTTTGATGAATGATGAAAAATAATACTAAAAGGTTGATGTTATTAGCATTGTTTGGATTATGATGAGTTAATGAAATTGAGGTTTAAAATTGAACTTGTAAAAAATATATATGTGAAACATTGTTGATTATATTAGAAATTGTTGGTGTTGTTTGGTTGTGATTTTGAGATGATGAGATATTGGATTTATTTTGGATTTGTTGTAAGCATTGTGTGAAAGAATTGAAATAATAAATGAACATTATTGATTTGGTTGAGATTTTATTATTAGATATTTAAATTTTTAAACATGTGAGTTTGATCCAATGTTGGTGTATTTAAGAAAAACACACACAATTAATAATAAAAATTAATAATAAAGATGAGATTTGTTAGTTTTGATTAAGTCGGTTATGTGATTATTAAAGATAAATTTATGGAAGAAACGTGGATTTGTTTTAAAGTTTATTTGGTTAGTTTGATGAATATTAAGAGATAGTTAAATGTAATTATAAGCTTGAATTTAAAAATATTGAGTCATTGTAAAAAACATTATTGTAAAAAAAATTGTGTTAAACTTTAAGGACCAATTACTTTTTAAAATGTGAAATAAAAAAGGCATTACTAGAACCTATTTTTTGGATGTTGATTAATGAGCAACAAGATTAATAAAAATAAATGAAATAAAAATGATTTTTGTATTAATTGTTTTTATTAATTGTTAATTGATTCAAGATAGAATACTAGGCAATTTTTTTCATATGTTATTATCAAAGAAAAATATGATCAATTAATAAATAATCGATGAAAACATTGTTTCCATTAATTATTTATCGATTCAGGATAGTATGATCCAATATTAGACCTTGTTCTTTGAATGTTGTTAAAAAAAATAATATTATTAATTAATAAATAAACTCTATAATATTAATTAATTTGATCACCACATGATCATTTTATTTCACAATTTTACATATTTAATTTTATATTTTTATAATTTATTAAGTAGATTGGGAAGGAATTGTCCAATAATAGGTATTATTCTTTGAAATAATATAATTTGTTTCAAATCATATTAAAACTCGTATATAAGTATCCTTGTCATTTTTAATAACTAAGGATAAAATAATTTAAATATAAACTTTATCTTTTATATGTTAATTAATTAGTTAGTTCTTCATGATTATGAAAATTCAAACCTTATATTAAATGATTCTATCATTTTAAAGGCTCAAGATTAAATGGTCTTACAATAGACCATGTCCTTTGAATATTAACTAATAAAGCCTATTAATATAGTTTATTAAATAAACAAAGATGTTAAGGTTTATCACCGAACCTGTCCTTTGAACTATATTTTGAGGATAATAGCTATATTTTAAATAATATATATATATCGGTTTAGGCAAAATATATTTATATATATTTATTATTGGAAAAAAAAAATAATGTTATTTATTTTAGGTATGATGCATAAAATGATGTTTATTTTTTAATTATATAATCAGCCTTTACTCAAAATCTTTGAATACTAAGTAAAATTTTTAATTATTATAAAATTAAATAGTAATTTTTTATATTTCAAACATGCTAAAGTAGATTTAAAATAAAAACAAAACAAAATAAAAGCAACGGTAGAGAAGGCATTTCAAATCGTTTTGAAAAAATCAAGATTGAGTTGACAACCTATTCAGTCAAATAGTAATCATTCACTTCAGAGTAAAAACAAGTCCACGTTCGACTATTACAAATTCGAAGGTGCATCTTGAAAGCATGTTTTGGCTTTTATGGATGCTACGGTCAGTGATCGAAGATCTGAGAGAATTAATCTTCAACTTTAAAATATATATATATCTTACAAGCTTTATTAAACACATTTTTTAGTGTAAAACGTCATTTAATTAGTAAAAATTCAAAACTATACTAAAAAAAAGGCAAATTAATGATTCAATCTACTTTATATACATATAAGAATTCTTTATATTTAAAACGAACTTATTACTACAAAATTTAATTATTTTAGTGGTTAAAATATGATTAATTAATATATTTTTTCTTTTGTTGTTTTTCAATGACTTGATATCCTTTCTCAACAATTAAAAATTAAAATGTGATAAAAATTAAATTTTAAACTAAAATTAAAAAATTTAAGAAACAAGTGTTAAACATGTAAAATTCAAAACATCAATTTTTTTATGTTTTTTTTATAAAAAAACAACTATTTTTATGATTTTCAATTTTAGTCATTATTTTTTATTCAAAACATCAATTTTTTTATGTTTTTTTATAAAAAAACAACTGTTTTTATGATTGTCAATTTTAGTCATTATTTTTTAATAATAAATTTAAATTGCATTTTGTGAAATATATCATTAATTTAATAGTAAAATACTTTATGACAAGCGTTTATGCAAGAGAATATAAGTTGAAACAAATATCAACTCATAAATTTGAAATGATAAAATTGAAATGAAAGTACAATGACTAATATGTAAAGAAAAATAAATATTTAAAGACCATAATAAAATCTATTTTTTTTTCCGGCTTATGTGTTAATTCTCCCAGCCATTCTCAATTATTCTCTCATGCACGGAGTTTCCAAATGATTTGAAAGAAACTTCTCTCCTTTTGTTTCTTTTCCTTCATTCTTATATACACACATTAGTGCCAAGTTGAATTACAAATAGATTTCATTCATTTCTTCACTATGATCGAAGATTATCTTTATCATTCATACCACGGATGTTAAAAAAAATTAAGATATTGGTAAAATTTATATTATATAACCCGATTTAATATGTTAAAATAAGCTAATATAACCATTATAAATGATAATAAATAAATAAAAATTAATAAATAAATATTATATGTTGAATACGAGTCAAGATGTTTGAAACCTACCCAATTCATATAATCCTCTAAATATAAGAAAACCTAGAAAGTCCTTGGTATAAATAGCATTTTCCCTTCTTCCTATTTTCCCCCCCTCACAACCGGCTCTCATTCTCCTTCATTCATTTCTCTCCTTCAAACTTCAAATAACCTTTAAACTTTGAAGGTATGGAACGCTTTTATTTCTATTTAGCTATTCCTTTGTTTCTTTTTCTAATTTAAGGTAAAATATCTTTTTATCCTTTTTAAATTAGATTTTATTTTTTTAATTTTGATCCTATTAATAAATAATAGGGTTGTATTTGGCTATATTACCGGAACTTGATTTGTCTAAATTTATAATGCAACACTTATTTATGAGTTGATTGCAAGCTTCTTCTTGTTGTTTCTTCATTTGAGTCGCATACCATACCATGAAGTGGCCAATCTTAAGAAAATGATTTTGTTGAAAGCAGAGAGATCAAGAAGCTTTGTTGAGTAAAGGCAAGTGCTGTTCTTAGGACATTTCATGAATTATCCCTTGAGAACAAAATTATGTCCATGTACGGTACATGATGTACCCATGTCCTTTTCTCATTCTTGAGAACAATACATGTCCCATGCCATTGAAATTAAATGATAGGATCTTGTCTCAGAATTAGTAACTTTTTGTTGAATTATTCTTTTATTTTTATTGATGTTTTGATCTTACATGCATTTTTAATTACAAAAATTTAATTTAATTTAATTTGTGTTGAAATATTATAAGCTTTGTATCAATACCATCTAAGATGCAATTCTCTGTATTTGTGTTGCCGATTTTAAAACTTTTTTTTTTTAATTCCTGGATGAGTAGCTAAAATTATTCATAAGAAAGTAGAGAAGTTTGTTGTGTTTTATGGAATTCAACTGTAGATATTAATTTCATTTTTTTAACATAATTAATTTTTTTTCACTATTAAATTAATTTCAGTTCTTGTTGTTATGCAGATTACAAATAAGAGTTTGCAAATCCACTAACAATTCAAATATATCTGATAAGGTAATTTATCAAGTTATTTATCTTCATAATATGTCTAACTCATGAATATATGTAATATCCATACTGAAACTTAGTTTAACCAACTAAAAAAATTTAAATGATTCATATTGATAATTTATAAAATATTAAAAGTTTATTTGATTATGATTATAATTATTGAATCAAATTTGATATAAATATATTTATAAACACTCCTAGTTTTAACTAATTTTTATATTTTAATTATTTAAAAAAAAAGTTTGATCACCTCACCAAATCCAATCTATCTCGAAAATTTTGTATATTCAAGCAAGTTTGATGGTTTTTTCTTTTTTAATGAAATAGGTAATTATAGATAGCTTATTTTAGGATCTTAAACAAGTGAAAGAGATTCATATTATCTGAAAGTTAAACTTCAATTATCTCTAGAAACATGCATGCTAGTAAAATTTAAAAGTTGCAGTTTTTTGGTGTAAGACATAATAATTTTATGATTAATCTTGAAGAATTGGTTTTAAAATCAGGGCAAGCTTTAAAATGAAGCAAGTTAAGAACATATCAAAACATCATAACCAAAATAATTTGAGAGAAGATAATAAAAACCACTTTTCTTTTCTTTCTCACCGTTGAAAAATTAAAAAAGTATTACAGAATAAAAAAAAAACAAATAAAGAGGACTATAAAACGAAAGGTACTGAAAGGAAGGAAAAAGGGTAAAAAAATCGTAGTGTGGAAACTAAACCCTGTCCCAGAGCATAGAAGAGGAGGTGTAATGTTCTGATCCAACTAGGCAGTTCAGGTCAACGCATGCTCAGATGAGGTCATCGTACACGTCAGCTCCATCTCTTTACCCTCTCTGTTATGTTCGGGTCGCAGCATAAGTACTCCACAAGCCTTGAGCTCCAATCTCTTCATCCCTTTGCATAACCAGAATAAAAAAGAAGAAACAAATACTTAGCCATGTACGGAAACAATACGTTCGTTGGCAGCAACAGCTCCCTGTCTAATAGTTCCGGCGTGACCAACACGAGGCCATTTGCAGCAGATCAGTTGGTAATCCCAGACCCAGTTGCTGCTGCTGCTGGTATCGAACTAGGGAGTACTGTTGGTAGTCACTGTACCAGTAGTACTGCTAGTGGGTGCAGCAGCTATGGCTCACCAAGTTCACTTGTAAGTGGCAGCTGCAGCGTTAATATGCAGAGGAGTATTAGCAGTCATTCGTTTCAAAAGAATGGGTATCATTGCCATTTCGCTTCTCATCCCCATGATTTCTTGGACATGGATACCAGTCCTGTCAGAAGGGTTTTTAGCACCGGTGATCTGCAAGTGAGTGATCGCCCATTTATTCTTTTTTCTTTCCAAGATATTTAGATTTTTTTTAATATATATTTTTGCTTGTTTATCTGATTCGTGGTTAATGTCGTGCAGCATGGTCACAGAGCAGAGAGCCCATTGTTAAGTGAGAGCAGTATGATCATAGAAAGTATGAGCAAAGCATGCAAATACAGTCCAGAGGAGAAGAAAGAAAGAATTGAGAGGTACAGAAGCAAAAGGAACCAAAGGAACTTCAACAAGAAGATTAAGGTATTAATTATATACGATCCTCTTTTACAGTAGAAATGACATAATTATTATTTTTATTTTAACAATGAAAAATTTATAATTTTTTGTTTTTCTATAATTTTTCTATAGATTTATCGAGTATTTATATCTTTATACTTGATCAATTTTTACTCTTTGTTTTTCATTCCTTTATAGTTTTTTGTTACACTTTTGAAACTAAAAGTAAATAGTATTTCGTTATAATAATTACAATATTTTTATTATTATTTTAAAAATTAATTTGAGATTTTACAGTCATTATTAATTAATGTATATGACTTTTATTTTATTTTATTCTGTGTTAGAATTTTTTTTATTTATAATTATATTTTTTACTCTATATAAAAAAATATTAATAATTCTTATATTTTTTTGTATTAGAAAAAAAAAATTTTTACCCACAATGAAACAAGTCGAATAACAACTTTAATACTTGTTTATTTATTTATTGATATATACATTTTTGATTCATTTAACTAAATATATGTAAAGCTTTATAATTTATAATTAGGATATATTTAAAAAAACACATTTAAAAAGTCTAATATATAAATATATTATTAAAACAATTATCTGACCATCAATAAAACATATTTAATTAAAAGCATGCCAAGTGCCTTTACCTCTAGCCTCTATTGTACAGCACTATTGCAATGTGGCTACTCCTTCATCCTCACATGCCTATGCTTTATGTCAAATCCAACTTGACCCTCGCAATACTATTACAAAGAAGTTGCAACAGTTGTTTTTTTTCCCCTCGTCATTTATTTGCCCATCGTATGTGTGCGTGACTGACTGTTTTATTGCTGGCATGTTTCTTTATTATGCTACAAAACCAGGGTTTTTTTTTTTCATAATTAAGAAGATTGTGCTGAATGAATATTTCAATTTGGATTTAGTATCAGTGCAGGAAAATACTGGCAGACAGCAGGCCGCGCATCCGAGGACGGTTTGCAAGGAACGATGAGATTGAAAAAAATCCTCAGCACCAATGGAGCAACGTCAGTGGAGAAGAAGATGAAGAGGATGATGATAACTGGATCGATTTTCTTGATTCATTCTCAGAAAATTCAGTTCCTTGAATCATGAAGGAGTCTCTCTGCATGGCCACAACTCTCTACCTGGTTTCCTAGTCGTGTGCCATTGGCAATATTGATTTAGGGTTCTTGTTTGTTATTATGTAATTAAGATCAGTTTGAAGGGCTGATTATTTTCGTTAACTTTAATTAGGTGATATTATGTTTTTTTTTTGTTTTTCCTCGTCTGAAGGCCCAACAGGCTGTGTATTATATACATTGACGGGAGCCATCCTTGACTCCCAACTTACCCTTCATAGAATTGACGGCTAAGTTGCGCCCCTGCTACCGATGATATAATAATTTCGTTAACATCGTGAAATCTCAGAGGCTTATAATTAATCGCCGGCTGCAATTTTTTTTTTGGTGGAGATATTATTTTAATATAATATCAAATAAATGCACACATTGATTTTTAATATTATTGGAAAAAAAAAAACTCTTAGGAGCTAATAGAAGACGAAACACATATTTGTTGGCGAAAACATGCATATATACCACTATGCTACACCACCAAGATTTTAATTTACCACCATTCTTTCTGTCTTTATAGAGATTTTATTTTATATAGAATTTAAGCGTCTAATCTATAATTGGAATGAGATTTTTAGAGTGGCGATTATATTTAAATTAACAGTGAAATTAATCAAGATTTTATTGATTTTAACTATTTGACAACTTATTTTACTACCATCTTAACCAAGTGAGGGTTTTTTAATGGTATTCAAACATAAATTTTTTGTAATAAAATCTTATGTTTGCGTAAATATATTCAAACTTTAGGTTTTAGTTGTTTTTATTAGCATTGGAGTAGGATAGCCAGGAATCCTGATGGTAAAGTGGATTGGTGGGAGAGTGGCTTTGTCAAGACTTTCAGTACTTATCTCTAGGAGGATTATCATTTGCACCGTCAATGTCTCAGGAGGAGTCAAGAGATTGATTGCGATGATTGAAAGGAACTCACCGACTCGATTGGTACAACCCGTTCTATTCCTAATTGAATATTTTTTATTTTAAAATATATTAAAATATTTTTTTTATTTTTATACTAAAATATTAAAATAATTTAAAATATTATTTTAAAAATACAAAAATAAACAAGATAAAATTTTTCTAGTTATAAGTGATAGCCAGCATCGTGATGCTTTTCAAATTGATTTTTAGATATCTTTGAAAGGACATTACTAAACTTTCTCTTCAATTGAAACACCATTATGAATGAATTCTTTGTAACCAGATATGACTTGCATCATCTAAATAGCAACTCAACTCATCATGTTTCTCATGAGCAGCAAAGGGATTGCATTTTGATGATTGATTTCACCTCTTCTTTTGTTAGGTTCTTGACATGGATTGATATAAAATAAATCTTGATATATTTACTAATAAAAAAATCATCATTTTTATTCTAATTAATTAAATTTATAAAATTAATCACAAAATAATATTTAGTTTATGCAAATATTAAACTCATCATTTAGGGTATAGAATCGATTCAATTATTTTTCATCTCCTTCTTTTAAATTATAAATTCTATTAATATTAACACCCTTAACAATGTGCATGCGCCATTCCTATCTTTGGAGACCATAACACCACTACTAATGCCATACGGTTGCTGTACTTGTTCCTAGCAAGAATTAGTTATCTTTTAAATTTAAATATCCTTCGTATTAATTAGTATTTCAGTACAAAACATGACAAAGAAGAAGAAGAAGTTCTCTTTATTAGTGCTATTTGTTTTTATTAATTAAAGAAAAGCAGCATCTTTATATGCAAACATTAGATTATTTAATCGCTAATCATTTATCCGCTCATGCAACTTAATCATGAGAAAATAAGCTATAGAATCTGAATCTAATTTAACTTGCCCTTTCCATAAAGGCTGGCTATACATAAATAACTCTCCAGGGAACCCATAGAGGTGGGAAGGACGGCGCCCTTGATTTTTGTCGGCCGGCGGTGGGTTACCCACTAAGTTTATGGCTACCCCTTTACTTAAAAATGTAGATTAAGTGTTTGTCTGATTGATGCAGTGTACACAGATCAAAGATATAAAATTAGGGTCTTTAAAGCTTTAAAAATTACAGCTATAAACTATAGAGAGAGAGGAAAAAAAAAAAGGGATTTCTCAAGCCCCAGAGTTATAGTTTATAAAATATAGAGAAAACTCTAAATTTAAAAGTTCAGAATAAATTTTGAAATAATAAATGTATAATATATTTTGAAAATAAGCTATAAGATTATTTAAATAATGATTAAACTAATATAAGCTAATTAAAATTAAATCAAATTAGAGTTCTAAACCTGACTAAGGAAAGAATATGGAAATAACTAAAAAATAAAGAAAATCCCTAAATAATAACTTATAAGGCTAATTTGATCATGAGCTCTATCGTTGTTCATTATAAGGAGTTGAATCATTACAGAATTGACTTGTAGAACATAGTGAACAAATTTCAATTCTACAATGAAATAAAAAGTTGAGCTTGTTTATTAAAAAATATTTTTAACTAGTTTAAACTAATTTTTTTACTTGGACTTCTAAAAGAAGACCCACATCATGATAACGCTATTCTTATAGCACAATTATTTATATTTTTTTAATCTAAAAATAATATATGGTTAAGATTTTAAGCACATAAAGCTTAAACGAGAAAAAAACTTAATTTTTAATATGTTTTATTTATTTGCTAGAAAGTATTTTTATATATAATATTTTTTTTATTTTTTATGCTTTGTTATATTATTAAATATTAATTAGTAAATTTTACTTTCTAATCAAAGAAAATCATAAGCTTTAAATGAATGAAAATATTTTTCAACTTAAAAAATTAAAAAACACTTTAAAATATATTGATATACTTTAGTGGGATGTGTGTGTATTAGGGTATATTAACATACAATATAAAAGTATATTGATTTGATATATTAATACATCTAATATTTTAATTTAGATAATATTGTTAGAAAATATATCAAATACAAAACATGTTATGTTATATAATCTTCATATATTTTAAATCTTATAAATTATGTTATAAAATTTATATTTTAAATCATGGAAAGTGTTTTGTTTTTTTAATGTTTGGTTATATTGTGAAAAATTGATTAGTAAAATTTACTTTTTAGTAAAAACAAATCATAAGCTTGAAAGAAAATGTTTTCTAGTTTAAGAGATTGAAAAACACTTCCATGAATGATTTAAAAATTATAGTGGGGTGTGTGTATTAAGGTATATTAATATACAATATAAAAGTATATTGATTTGATATATTAGTGCATATAATACTTTAATTTAGATAATATTGCTAGTAAATAAATTCAAATAAAAAACATGTTATGTTATACAATACTCATACATTTTAAATCATATAAAATGTGTTATAAAATTAAAATACCATAATTTTTTTTTATTTTCAATGATCTCTAGACACCAAACAATAGTTACATGCCTATAACATGCATAGTTACATTTTATAAAATAAATTATATATAAATATATGATAAAATAAATTCCTTTTAGTTTCCCACCATTACACTTTTTATATCTCATTATTTTATTATAAGTAGGACAAGTACTTATATTTAATGTTTTATACATGTTAGATAAATTTTAAAAATATATATTAATAAGTGATTTTTAAATTTATTTTTTATGGCATAGCTAAACAATAAAAATAATTTTTCAACTTATTTTTTATAATACTGCCAAACATAAAAAAATCAACTTTTTAGAATTTTTGTTAAAATTATTTTTTTGACAAACAAACACTATGAATGTGTGTGTATTAAAATATTAAAAGGTGTGACTAAATCACTATAGCAACATTGTTTTGTGTTTTGATTTTTTGTTAAATTTAACCATTCAACAATCCAATCTTTTTTTTTATATATATATATAACTTTTTTAATCATTTAATATTAGATTGTTATATGAATTTTGTTTTATGATTTTTTTTTTAATTTTCTTTATGTTAGGTTATCTGATGATTTCCTGAATTTAATTTTTTTATTTTTTCTTGATTTAAACCTTCAACATTAGATCTTATAATTTTTTTTATTTACTTTTTATAAATTTATTTCAATCTTATGATTTAAGTCATGGATTTAATAGGATAACTCTCTAGTAGGCTTGGATTGTTTTTTTATATTTTTTTATATCTTATTCTTAAATATTGATCTAATTATTATTTTTTATTTAGATAGGATGATCCTGATCTTATAATCAAAGTTGCAAGTTTGACAAATTAGCCTAAGTTGACTTTATTTATTTTTTGATCCCTTTTTAATTGGGCCACATAATTGTTTTTTCAATTTACTTTCTATAGGTTATCCTGATTAGGTTGGTTAGAGTTGTGGGTTTGACAAGTTGACGTGGATTAATTTTTTTATTTTTTAATCCCTTTTTAATTGAATTTTTTTCAATAACGCTCCCAGCAACTCAAAAAAATTTCTATATAGTTTTTTTTTCAATTTTATTTTTTAATATTAAGTTGTTTAGAAATTGAGGTTCATGATTTTTTTTTTCATAATTTGCTTTACATAGAGTTATACCTATTTCATGAATTTATTTTTTTCTAGATTTAAACCTTCAATATTGGTTCTGTTTAAAATAAAGTTTCATAAACTTTTTTATTTAGTTTTTATGGAGTTATCTTGGTTTAATAACCTAGGTGGAGGGTTCAATAAGTTACCCCGAGTTGACTTGAATTGAGTTATCTTGGTTTAATAACCTAGGTGGAAGGTTCAATAAGGTACCCCGAGTTGACTTGAGTTGTTTTTTTATTTTATTTTTTAATTAATTTTTTTTAAATTTCATCATTTTATATTGAGTTGACTGAAGATCAAGCTTCATAAGTTTTTTTATTAATTTTTTTATGGAGTTATCATGATCTTATGATCAAGGTTACAAATTTAAAAAATTAATCTGAGTTGACTGAAGTAGTTATTTTGTTATTTTATAATTTAATATTTTTTTTAATTCCTTCCTTTAACATTGGGTTGCTTAGAAATTGATCTTTATAATTTATTTTGATTTATTTTCTATAAAGTTATCATAGTTTCATGATCCGAGCCATAGATTTATTAGGTTAACTTGGGTCGTCTTATTTTTAAAAAAATAATGTCATATAATACATCATCTTATCAATATTTAGAAAATGTTATTGTCCAATATACAATATATTTTGAGTTCATGATTATTATTTTTTACTAAAAAACACATCAACAACATTTGAATAATAAAATTTATTTGAACCGCAACACAACAATTAGCAATGATGATGAAGCTACTCAGCTTTAGCGATCAAATTAGGATCCAACCTGTGCTTAAATTTTTGGCATTTAAATAAATTTAATCTCAAAATAAGGCCCTCATCATCATTACATAAAAATGCTAGTGTTATATAAGCTTTTTCTTTTCTACATAAAAATGCTAGTGTTATATAAGCTTCTTTTTTTTTTTTTCATAAACAAAGGTTCTTTTAAATTTTATTTATCAAAACAAGGCACCTTTTTAACTTATTTTCCAAACAAAGTCTTTTATGTTAAGTAGACTCTGCATAAGTATTCCACATTATTTTTTAATATATCAATAAAAGTGAGATTAAGATTTCGAACTAATAGATAATTTAAAAGGTAAGAAACTCACCTCCCCCTTCTATCTCTTTTGAGTATTTTTGTTTTGGTTTCTATTTTTATTTTTCTTTTTTCTTTTCCCATCAATTTTTACACTTAAAATGAAAATCTAATAAAAGAAAATAAAATGATTTTGTAACACAAAACTAATATACTAATATTCATCTAAATTAGTGTCTCGTAATTTGTTAAGAATTAAACTTAACAAAAAGATCAAAAAAGGTTAGAGGAAGAATTAAAAGAAAAGAAAGTGTTATGAAACTGTAGAATTGCAAGATTTTCTTTATTGATATTTCTTGAATTAAAAATTTTAAAATTCATGATTTATATACATTAGATTTCCCACCATTTTCAACTACTTAACTAACTAATAAAATAACTCATAAAATCAATTATTCACAGCCACTAACTATTTATTTATCATACAAGATTCATATGCTAATTCTAATTATTTCATCAAGAAGAACTTTTACTTGAACTATATCTTTTATGTTGCTTCCATGAATGGTATTCTACAATTATCCTATATATCTCTAATAGTTTTCTTGTACTTCTTATTCTTGTTATAACAATTGCCCCTCCTTTAAAGGATTCTTAACCTTAAGAATCTGTGTTGAAAATTAAAAATTATTATCTAAGTTTATCAATATTTTTCTAGATGACATTTTCTTCAAAGAGGTTGGACCACCTTACTAATCCTATTATAACAGCCCTTTGGCCTTCATTAATTTAATATTTAAGATTGCTAATAGAGCCATCTTAACCTTACTAGATTCTTCCATGATTGATAATTTAGAAGAAAGAATTGCATTCTCCCCAGCCTTTTTTTTAATTGTGAAATGTGAAAAACCAAATGAATTAAAACACCTTCTAGCAACTGTAATCTATAAACTACAACATTAACCTTTTAATTTACCTTATAAGGGCAATAAAACCTGAGATTAAGCTTGAAATTCTTCCTAATAATTACACTCATATGCCTACAGGAATGTAATTTTATATATATGAAATCACTGACCTACAATTCACTCATAGTCTTATCTTTATTAGTAATTTGTTTTATTTTGTTTTTGACTACGCGTAATTGTTGTTAAAGCATGTTATCTATGTTTATACTTGCAATTATCTACCTACTAGGAGGGATATAATCATACAATGCTTGAAAATGACATATTTTGATGGTTAAATGGTAACTTGTGTTGTGTTGCCACTGAGCCACAAACAACCCTAAATTTCATCTTTTAGAATTAAACTGTAACAGTCCGACCTAACCTACTATATATTACATATACATTGTCATGCATCGTAGGTAAGTTTATAAACACTAATTAATTCTTTTTGTTTGTCTATCCATTTGAAGATGGTAAGTGGAACTCATCAGAAGTTTAACACCTAATCTTTTAAATAGTTTTTTTCCAGAACACACTTGTAAAGATTTTGTCCCTTGTCAATTACAATTATAATTGAGGCTGACAATTCATGATTTTTGTAGAAACGATCAAATAATACTTAAGCAATATCATGAACAAAATAAGGATGAGTTAAAACAATGAAATGAATATATTTTATAAATTTATCTACCATCACCAATAATGTATATTTTTAGATTTAAAGAGAGATTCAATAAAATCCATTGTGATATCCTTTCAAGTTCCCTCTGATACTAGTAGAGCTTTTAATAAGCTTGGATAAGCCACTATTTCTATTTTTTTTCCTTTTATAAATATCACATTCTTATATCATCTATTTCACTAGTAGTTTCATTAATGACCAATAAAACAATGCTTTCAGCTTCTTATAAAAGTTTTGAATCCATGTATGCCCTCCAATATATAAATCATAAAAAGCATTAACTAATGTTTTTCTTAATTCTTCATCACTTCCTATCACAATGCTATTTTTATACTTCAGAATGTCATCCATTAATTAAAATTCTGGCTAACTATTAGCATTAACCAATTTTTCAATTACTGTATTCTTGAATTTAGGATCTAGTGTATAAGACTTGTTGATATCCTCATACCATGCTCGCACCATTACCATTAAAACATGAATATTTTATTACTTCTTTTTGTTTGTATCAAGATTTAATATGGTGTTTGTATACAAATTTTATTTTTTAAACAAGGTATCTACAATTAAATTCTCTCCTCCCTATCTGTATTGTGTGATATATTTCAATTCTAGTAATTTTGTTAATCATTTCCTTTACATTGAAATATGTATTTTATATTCCAACAAATACTTTAAACTTTCATGGTCAGTTTTTATGACAAATTGATCATGTTCTAGGTAGTGTCTTCATTTGTGTATTGTTATTAAGATGGACATCCATTATTTTTCATAAATGGATAACCCCAAGTGTTAAGGACTTAAAACCTTACTAATATAAGTTAAAGGTATGTCTTTTTTACTCAACATTCCTCCTAACCCTAAAATACAATCATTAGTCTCTAGCACAAACACTTTATGAAAAATCAATAAGGCCAATATTATAGACTCACATAAGGCCATTTTAAGTTGCTTAAATATTGCTTAAGTTTCATTCCATCTGAAATTGTTTTCTTTAATAAATTAGTCAATGGTTTACTGAATATGTTAAAATCTTTAATGAATTTCCTGTAATATCTAGCTAGACTAAAAATATTTCTCAACTCCACAAAATTACTCCAAGTCCTCATATCTTTAGTTTTTTAAAAATCAGTTTCTAAAATTTTTGCAAAGATAATATGTCATGGATGTCTCACTTTCTTTTTATAAAATGAGTATTTAGATTCCTTTACAAATAGTTGATTGTGTATTAGTGTTTCTAAGATAGTTTTTAAATGAATGATGTGAAATTCCATTATGGAACTATATATCAATATGTCATCAAAAAAATATTAACATAAATCTTCTCAAATAACGCTTTAGTATATTTTTCATCAAAGCTTGAAATGTGGCTAAAGTATTAGTCAAGCCAAAAAAAACCTTGAATTTATAATGTCTTTAATAAGTCTTGAAGGCTATTTCTTTCACATCTTTTGTATTCATCTTTAATAATGTAACCTCATCTCAAATCTAGTTTTGAAAAGTATCTGGATCCATTAATTTTATCCAACAACTTATTTATAAGAGGGATTGAAAATTTATTTTTAAATATAAGATTATTCAATTAATTGCCTGTAATCTACATAAAAGCCCTATATATTATTTTTCTACTTTATCAAGAGAACTAAAGATGCAAAGGGGTTGAAACTATGTTGAATAACTTTATTTTCCAACATCTCTTTTACCAACTTTTTTTTATTTCATTTTTATGAATAAAATAGTTTTTACATGGTCTAATATTTACTATTTATCACTTAGGATAAAAGGGATTTGATGATCAAGTTTCTTTTTGGAGGTAAGCATTGTGGCTCAGCAAATAGAAGCTGAGATTCTTTTAATAATATTTTCACTTCGTATTGCTTTTCTTCTTATTAAATTCTTCTAAGGCTGTTAAAGAAAATAATTAACTCACAAAACTAAATATTGTTTCATTCAAATTCTTATGGAGCTTTGTTGCCACCATCATTTGCAGTTTAGCTTTTTCAACCATTTCTTTTAACTCAACAATTTTTTCTTCTCTCTTAAAAGAAATCTTTCTTTTGATAAAGTTAAACATAATAGCAAAATACTTTTAGCAATATCATATCACATCTTTCAAGCTTCAGCAATCCTAGATCAGTTTGAAACTAATATCCTTTCATTAAATATGAGAGTTTTGAACATTATACATTACACTTCAACATATTTTTTTTTTTTGCTACTTTGACAACCAATGTAATAGTTATTTCCTTCATTGCCTTAATCTTTTTAATAGTACATTCATCAATGAAGTTATGGATACTTCTATTAACAACCAAGATCACTAATGTTTTTTCAACACCACTTCCTCTAATCCTGATTGTGTTATAGGTATAACTTTCTACCAATACATTCAATGATAGGCCATATTCTTCAATGTCTTCAGAATCTATCTTATTATTTCTACCTTTTATTTCTTTTACAAAGTTATCCTCTTATTTCTTATCTTTTTCTTTCTTTCTTTCTTTCTTTTATCAAATGTATACTTTTATTTTGATATAAATAACCAGGATTGTACCTTTTTGCATACTTATAACATTGCCTCGATAGTCTTTTTTGTTTATAAACAAATTCTTAAGGTTGTTTTGAACCTTGTATTGTATAATTCTTAACTGGATTGTAAGACTTTGATGATGGATTATTTATCCATCTATTAGTATTGACTGGAACCATTGATCTTGTGGCCATCTTTTTCCTCTTGACTGTAATAAATTTTGATTCTTCCTACCATTTGGATTGTTCAAATGACTGCATTAATATGACTGGCTTTAAAATTTTCAACATACGCTTCACATCTTCTTTAAATCCATCGATGAAGCTTGAAATATAATACATTAAAGATTTAAGTTCTTCAAACTTTTTAATGTATTATTTTATTCCTTTTTACTATGTCAATTTATTAACTTCTTCTACCATATCTTATTTGTTGCCAAATCTTATACAAATTCCTTTTCTACAAGCATCCTAACTAGCCATATCTTTGTTGCTTTGAATGTATTCTTCAAATCATACCTCAGCTTTTCCTTCTAAGTATAGAGGTTATCTCAACTCATTGGCCAACTAGAATAAAGTATAACTTGAAGTGTTTTTTGCATTTTCTAATCTAACTTTAAGGGTTTCTCTATATATATTTGTTATCTCTGTCCTGGATAGAGCAACATTATAACCAAGTTCATGTCTTTCATAAAATTTCACCTTCTTTATTCTTGTATGTGTTATTTTATTATGGTAGAATTTCATTGGGAAATGGATTGTTTCTTACATTGAGGAATGGACTATATCTGCCTTATTTTTAGCTTCTTAATTGTTAGCTATTATTGAATCCAACCTAGAAGTGAATTGTTCGTTTTCATGTTTTGTTCTTCCCATTGCCTTTGATTATGCATAAATTTATCATTCTTGCCTTATAATTGTTTTTGAAATTCATCATATATTCTTTGTATTTGTTCAAAATAATTTTTGTTGTTTTCAACCATGTTTAATAGTAATGACTGGATCTTTGAGGATTTGATACCAATTTGTTAAGAACTAATCTTAACAAAAATGTCAAAATAAGTACAATTGAGAATTAAAAGAGAAAAGATTATTATGAAATTACAAAATTACAAGATTTTCTTGATTGATATTTCTTGAATTAAATGTTACTGAATTCTTGATTTATATACATTGGATTTCCCTCTCCCTAATTAACTAACAAAATCAACTATTAATTGCCACTAATTTTTTATTTATCAAACAAGATTCATGTGTCAATTCTAATTATTTATTCAACAAGAACTTTTGCTTAAACTCCGTCCTTTTTGTTACTTCTATGACTGATATTCTATAATTATCTCATGTGTCATGCCTCCAATATTCTTCTTTTATTTCTTATTCTTATTGTAACATATTTACCTTAGATCTATATAGTATCTCACTCCTCTGTGTATAAAAGGGTAGAAATTGAAGCATAAGAAACTAATTAATCTAAAACATGAATTTTATTTAAAAAACTTGTTTCAAACTCAATAAATGTTTAATAGTGACATAGGTTTTGTTTTTAGTGTATTTCACTTGAAAAGAAATAAAATTAATATTTTTTTAATATTTTTTGATAGTTTTGATGTGCTTATATTAAAAAATAAAAAATTATTTTAATATATTTTTAAATTAAAAACTTATTTAACCACAGTACACACATGTAGAAACCAATGAAAATCTATATAATGATACCTGAGTTTAAAAAGAGAGAAAGGAATCATTCAAGGCATTCAACAAAAGAAAATGTAATTATGATCTTATTTGTTTGCTGAAAAGTATTTTTTTTTTAAAGTGAATTCCGAGAAAGTGAATTATTTTTTGATGTGTGATAGTGTAATGAAAAATAAATTGAAAAACACTTTTCAAAATTTAGTTGTGTCATGAAAAATGAGCTGAAAAAAACTTATTAATAGTTTATTTTTTTCAAGTTTATTAAAATAATGAGGGACAAATCTTATAAATTAAAAAGTTAAATAATAATGAAATTGAAAAAAAAAATAATTTCATAATTTATCTTAAATAAAATAAATAATAATCAAAATAATAAAGATCAAATCTAACAAATAAAAAAAATATAAAGATGAAGAAATTAAAACAATAATAAGTATCATTTCATAAATTATTTCAAATAAAATAAGTAATAATCAAAAGAATATGGATCAAATTTGATAGATAAAAAAATTCAATTAAAAAATGATAAAGAACAAGTAAATAACAATTATAAAAATAAGGACTAAAATTAATATAAAAATTAAATTCTAAGGGATTCAATTGAAAAAAAATCAAAACAAAATATATAACAATCAAAAGTTTGAGAATCAAATTTGATATAATTAGCAAATAATATGATATTTCTAAATTTTTCATAACTTTCAGAAAGTGTTTTTCACCCAAAATAAATAAAATTTTTGAAAGTGTTTTTCACCCAAAATAAATAAAAAAACATTTTTCTGAAAACCAAACCAAATTTATCTTTGACTGGAAAGTATTTTTCATTGACCAATTTTTCTAATGACAAACAAACATAAAAAAATTTAAAAAATGGTTTTCATAAAACCACCTTCTGTCGAACAAACAAAACTATATATATCAATAAATTATAATGTGATGAAATGTTTGTTTTTTGTTTTATTAAATTTCATAATTAAGTGTGAATTTTAATTAAAATATTTAAGTCTTATGAGAGGTAATTTATTTTTAAATTTTTGTAGAGAGAATTATTTTATTGATTTTTTTTCCTCTTTAGAATTTTTATTGATCACTTACCTGTAAAGCATTTGATTTATTAACTAAAAAATGACATGGCAACATGGAAAAAAATATCTTTTGTAAGAAATAAAATTAACTAAACTTGATAATTTAATATAAATTTGATGAATATCAATATGACATGATTTGGATACGTATATTTTTTTTATATTTATCTTACTCAATGACATTAATGGGTAAAGTATAATATCATCAAACTTGATCAAAGCCAACCAAAAACCTCACATGAAAAGCATCTATATACCCTGGTATTAACATAACGCGCGCAAGCATATATATATATATATAATAAAAAAAAATACTCATAAATACCCATTTTGTTTTAAAGGGCAAGCGCACATGTCCAAGTTGCAAGGCAAAACAAACAAGAGCATTAAAAAAATTGGATTTGAAATAGAATGATGATTACTTGTGTTAAAAGTGTTCATAAAAATTAGGACCCACCTGAAATCATTACAACTGGGGAAACTGCTAATTTGGAAAGGCATGCATTTGTGTTACTATAATAATACTATGTACAATCATGTCTTGGTGGTGGTGGCATAGGCAATAAGGCTTGTAGGAGCGGCCTAGACACCATTTTATTTTTTTAACCTAATGCCAAAATACAGCACAAGCCTGAAGCCCCACGTTGTTCCCTGAGAACAAAAGTCAACATCGAGTCAGAACATGCACATGAGAAGCATAAGCAGTAGGGGCCATTTTTTCATAATGGAGATGGGGCTCTTGAGCCTGAAATGGTCGCTTTAGAAGCTCCACCTTCACTCCTGCTAGAATGGAGGAACCACGAGACCAAGGATTTGAGGGCAAAAACAGACGTTAGTTACTGCTCCCCTCTTCTGTTCAGCATGGAGACAAATTATTCGAGGTTTCCAAGGACAGGAGGGAAAAACCAGAACTAGAGAGAGATAAAAACACAGCCAATTCAGCTTTAGATTTCTAAGAATCTGAACATTTCAATGTTTTTTTTATTATTATTATTATTATTTATCCCTTTTGTCATGGATAAAACCTAGCAGTCCACGGTCGATGAGCAGTTTGTGACAGGCAAAGTTGAAAGCGAAAACTGTGGCCAGTGGCCCCCTATAGCAAGGGGCCAGTTTTGAGGCCGAAAGGGAACTCGGACGCCTAAAAAAGTACGAAGGTTGGTACCACTCGGCCACAAGGCCGTTGGTGCATAAATTTCAAACAAGTTGTCATGGATTCTAAAAACAAGTAAGAAGCTAAGCCTTGGTGAGAAAGAAACAGCACTTCCATCTCGCTTTCACAGCATTATAAATAAATTAAAAAAAAAAAAAAAAACACCGCTGCTTTTTAACAAGCTCACCTTTTCTTTTTGACTAGTGAATTTGACAAGATTTCTTAATGGCATATCCCTCATAATCAAGGTATCATGGACACAATTTCAAGTACAGTGGGCACCCATAAGATCTGAAAACAGTAGTTCTCCACCTCATGACCAGATATTACATTTCACCTCGACAATCTAAAGAAACAGGGCAAAAGATTCCGGTTACATTTCAAGGATGAGGCCAGCAACATCTAGGCAGAAGTCAAGTTTTGTAATCAGAATTGTCTGCCTTTTATTCTGGTTTCTAATCTCCTCGGCTATCAGGAAAGCAGGAATTGTGAACAGATAGATATGGCGGAATATCCCCAGAAGAAAACAAATCAGAACACAGAAAGTAGAATTAGCTGATGCCAGAATAGGAGTTGTTGCCAGAATCGAAACTCTTGATAGAACCAAATGAACCTGTTACATCCTTAAATCTCATAAATCATGACAATCAATGTTAAATAACAGAAGGCAAAGCACCATGAAAACTATAATAATCATCAAATAAAAAAATAAAACTTCATTACAGTCATTATAGCATCCAGCTCTCGAAACTAATTTGCCCTCTCATCAAAGGATGCCTGGTAGAAATGGAACTGATGCTGTATGTTTACTTTCAACATTAGCTTGTTCTTCATGCATTTGCCCTCTCAACTGATGCTGTATGTTTACTTTCAACATTAGCTTGTTCTTCATGCATTTGCCCTCTCAACTGATGCTGTATGTTTACTTTCAACATTAGCTTGTTCTTCATGCATTTGCCCTCTCATCCCCGCCTCCTCCAGAGACATACGAGTTTCAACAGAAGAGTTGTCTTTAACTTTAAAAACAGCATCCACGACAACAATACTTCTAGCATCAGTGTCTCCATGCTCTTGCTCTTCCACAGGTAGCTTCTCCAGGTTCTAAGTTCTCGCAACTGAAAGCATATCTTTAACTATCATGCAGTTTGACTGGAATATGATCCACGAGTGCAATCGTCTCATTCTCAGACTCCTTGAGTTGTTCTCCACCTGAAACAATTTTTTGTCACAGATTTATCATCTTCATCCATCATAACTTCCAGGTTATTTGCAACTGAAGAGATATTTTCAACTTTTGTTTCATCAGCAGCAACGAGAAGAGGAATATAAGATATTTTCAACTTTTGTTTCATCAGCAGCAACGAGAAGAGGAATATAAGATATTTTCAACTTTTGTTTCATCAGCAGCAACGAGAAGAGGAATATAATCTACCATTGTAATCGAATCATCTCCCCGACTCTCCTAATTGTTCACTGCTTGAAACTTTTTCAGTCACTGGAATTTTTTTCTGAGTCTTTAACATCAATATCCATTATGTCTTCATTCAAAGAAACATTTTGTACATAAAACTGCATCAGAGGAGTTCTCAATCTGATGAGCAAGAACATTAGCATTCTCACACAAAGTATCTGTTCTAGCATTATCAGCACTAGTATTTGCCTCAACGTCCAGGGTAGATGTCTGACTCATCGCACTCGCATTAGATAACACAACATTTATTTGAGAACTAGGGATGCTTATTTGTGATTGCATATCATTCTTTTCATCTACTATTGAAGGAAGTATAACATCTGATATGTTTGGATTCTTTGATTCTACCTTGGTGGGGGTCCTCACATGGCCTCTAATTCCCTCATATTTGGTGAAAGGTCTCGTGTCATCATTTCCTCCTTCAAATGCTCCACTAGTTGCAAGTGGCGCCTAAGTTGCCTGAATATTAGCTAAACAATTGGCACCCATGCTGTTAAAAACATCGGAAAAATAATTGCTGTTGAAGGTATTTATGGATACTCTAGTGGTGGAAGAAAAAGACTTTCCCATATCATCCAGTTGTAAATCCCCTTCAACACTGAGATTGGATCCCATATAAGCCTGTTCACCGACGTAAGTTCCTTTGCGTCACATATTTTACCAGATGATATTTTGGTTCAATTCTGTTAGCTTCTTTGTGAAAGTGCTTTCTCCTTGAAGCATTCATTATAAGATCCCTACAAGACATTTGGAAAAGAGATAACTATGAGCTCACCATAATTAGGCTTTGCAATTGAGCTTTTTGCATGATTTTGTGCCTACAAGCTTTTGAAATTCATGATTTAGCTCGTTTCATATAAAGACCAAGCAAAGATGACAAATTTGCAACATCAAATCGCCCTCTAAATTCATTTACAGAAGAATCAGCACTTGTGGAAATGAGATTCTCTCCACGAGTCCATCGCACTAGTAACTGAAAGTTCAGAAAGAGTATAGCTCAAATGATTAGAGAAAACATGCTTCGACTTTTCAGCTAAAAACAAAAATAAATCGGCCTATAAGTATATAACAGGTTCATACCGATACCTGTAGGATGAATCACAACTATTTGTTCTTTATTTTATTTTTAAATAATCTTTTATTAAACAGCACTCAACGCGCATTGAATTCGAGAATCGATTTTGTACCTGTAGGGATCCCAACAGTCCCAAGTGATGCTTTCATTCTAAACAGCACTCAATGCACATTGAATTTGAAAGTCCATAAAACAGTGTTTCGCTTCTAGATGAGTAGAACATTAAACAATAAGATGAAAGTAGAGAGTGAATGGGGCTTAGACGCGTCAAGTTGACGAGAGCAACAATTGTAAATAATGTCTAGTCAAAACACCAAATATTCTATAACTCTAGTTGTTTACACATTTTCTTCAATGCAGACTCGATTCTGCAACAACATGAGATCCACGAATCTGGAGTTTCGTGATGGCATCTTTAAGCCCTTATATTTCTTATGCAGAGGTCAATTAGCAGCTGCTTCGCAGAACCATTCAATGAGTTATGGAGGATAATCATGTTAAATAATATTTATTTAGTTTTATTTATTAAATATAGAATAATATTTTCAGTTTAATTTATATATAATTACTTTGCATTCAAGTTAACTCTAAGCATTCATAGTAAACAAATCATAAAGAATTCTAGCCTTTTTTTATATTTGATTTTAATTATTTTAACAAATCAAACACTCAAAACATGATTAAAGGAACCTCTACCAGCCAGGCATACAGTTTGTATTTCAGATAACCTAAAACAATAGCATTTGAGGAAATCAACGTCAAAAGGCAAGTAATATATACTATTGCTACTGGTTTTCTTTGGAGTCATTTTTCTTGATAAATTGTAGGGTTAACCATTATTTAATTGCTAATAATGCCGTCCGTGTGTGTGTGGATGCATGAAAATAATCAACTTTTAGAGCTTTTGGAAGAATTGATATTTCTTTGTAATTTTAGTCTTCCTATCTAGTTTTGGAATCCCCAAGTTATTTGGATCTTTTATTAGTTGTATAAATTAGGGCTGCCTCTGATATTTTCAGACACATCGCATATCTTATCAATCAATTTCCATATTAGAGACTGTTACGATAATGATAGAGTGCAATGTTTTTTTTTTTTTTTTTGAATAAAAATACATTCTATTTGGGTATTGACAGAACTAGACCGCAGCAAGAGTACACAGACAATAGCAGTTCACATTTACCATGTCTTGAAGATTAAGCAAGCTTGATTATTAAAAGGCGATCCAAGCAGAAATTTGAAAAAGCTCTCATGTTTTAGCATCATTCGTCCTCGTGGTTTTTAGCTAAATTGCCTTTGAACACTCATTCTTGCATGCTAATGATTCCTATTTCAACTCTGAGGAGGCACAGCAACACACATGTATCAACGTGAATGTTTGTTCCAGCTAATCGATTTTTCTACCCATCACAGAAATGCTGGTTTGTTTTCTGGAAGCTCACAATTTACAAGGACCAAACAGGCACCAACAATTTTCATGATATGATTTATACATGGTGCAGGCTGATGATTAAGTCCATAAAATTCAAACTCTGTGTTCCAAGACGAGTTTCATCTATCACTTGTTCTGATATCAGAAGAGGTTGATGGGATCCCCTTTCTTATGCTCCCATGTCCCGGAAGGTATCAGAGGCATGCACAGGTTTCCTCAGGCTGGACAGAGATTGGCCCTACACCTCCGAATATAAGAACTAAACCCAAAAAACTTCCCAAAAGGAAGAATGAGAGACTCTATTAGAACTAGTTGTCTGAGGTTAAACCGCACTTGCAACAACAATCATTGCCAAGGACATTTAAGCTTGGAGGCCCAAATCATACTAGCATCATGACAGCTCAACGATGAGTCCAGACTCATTTGTACTGGAGAATAGGATTTCTTCAATAGGGTTATTTTTCCCCAGTAACGGTGATGGTGTTCTATAAAAGAAACGCCGAGAATTGCAAAAAAATTTGTGTCGAACTTGTCAAGTGGGGAGAGGGGGTAATGTGATTGGCATGCCATTACATCAAAGCATTACATATTTGTAAGATACATGTGTTGCAAAGTAATTCATCGTAAACACGCATCGCATGTCATTCACAAACAAGAAATGAGACGGATTCTTGGATTTCTTCCCATAAATTTGACTTCACTTATCACCATGGCTCGTTACCAAAATGATTCCAAACTTTAATGCCTTAAGCAAACCGCAGAGCATTGAACAGTCCCAAAACTCACCTTCGCTTCGCACTGGGTATCGTTTGCCTCCTCACTTAGAAAATCAGCAATAAGATCAGCGTATGTAATTCCGAAATAAACTCCATGCTGATTATGAATACCAAAAGAAAAGATTAAAAAAAGCCCATCAGGCAAAACCACCAACAGAAAGAAATAAATTAAAAAGAAAAAATGAGAAAGCTATTGAACAGCAAACAAACCTCTATCGCAGCGTTAACCATAGGCAGCTTTTCAAAACAGGATTCCCAGCGTTAAGCGCCCGGACCTGAGAAGGCAATGGAAGGAGCCACGTGGAGTGGAGTAAAGAGAGAGAAGAGAGTGGGATTGAGCAACTGTCGTGGTCAGACATGACGTCGCCTTCTTAGATGCAGCGGTTGTATGCGATGCCACTGTATAAGAGGTAGTGTCATGGGGCATCTTAAGGTCGAAGAATCAATCCCCTTTTTCATATTAATGATGATTTTTTTTTTCAAATTTCTTTTTTGCATTTGATTACGGGGACGAAGACAATAAAAATAAAAGAAACGTGTCCATGAATTTTATTTTATTTTTTCTATTTCTAAACATAGAAGACGAAACATTTGATTTGCTAGTGCCAGGCATGCAACCCTTCATGGGTGTGTTTAAACGTGTTTCTTCGGCATACTAAGATGAAAGATCTGCAAGTTGAATTCCAGAATAATCCATTGTTCTAAAAAAAGTAGTCGATACAATTCTGCCTAATCGAAACCTAATTTAGTCCACGTCAACCCTTAATTGTACTAAAAAGTGAAGGGTTTAAGGTAATGGGCCAAGATTAGCAATCCAACTGAAGATCCATCAAACCAACCACGATCCTTTCCGAGAGCTCGCTTACTCTGCCTTGTGCTTTGAATGTCTGGTTGAATTAGACTGTCGCAACCCTCGTGTACATCTCCCAACAAACTTGAGAACCTCGTCGATTAGAATGACCGGGAAAGCCACAGCCAGTACCAAAAGCCATTCGTTAAAGCTGAGCGGAACAATCCCAAATACTTGAGCTAGGAAAGGTACGTAAAGGATTAGAGCGTGCAAGCCGAATGAAATAGACATGGCTAAAAGGAGCCATGGATTGACCCATGGGGGCATTCTCAAGAGGCTGCAGTCTTCAGAGAGGGCGTTGAGGGAATTGAACATCTCAATAGCAACCAATACGGAAAGCGAGAGAGTTGATGCCTTGATTTTTCCAGATCGGAAGTATTCACATGGATTTGCATCGAAGCTGAACACTTGCGACCCAGCTGTGAATGGTGACACGGAAAAATTCTTCCAAGATTCACACTGGCCCCAGTTTGCGAGCTGAGAATAGGTGACAAGACTATGGCCATCTCCACTAAGGTCAATACCCATGAATGTGTGATGTGTGTACCATATGATAAATACACCAACTGTTGCAATCCCAACATAGAGTCCAATCACCTACACATCAAGGACACGTTAAGGTTAACGAGTTCCCCAGCATTAGAGCTAACTAAAGGGCAAGAATAGAAAAGTTTTCTGATTGTGGAGAGAAGAAAAGCTCTGATTGCGGGAAAAGTAGTTTCTGTACCAGGTAACGGAATAAGATCCAGGTATTAATTAAGGAGTCATCGCTCCTTCTAGGAGGCTTTTTCATTACATCTCCGTCTGGGGGATTGAACCCTAACGCTGTTGCCGGAGGCCCATCAGTGACCAAATTAACCCAGAGAAGCTGAACGGGGATCATTCCTTCTGGAATACCCAAAGCAGCGGTAAAAAATATAGAGGCAACCTCACCAATATTTGAGGAGATCATGTACCTGTATTTATGATTGGGGGACAAAACGGGGGATTGAAAAAAAAAAAAAGAAGTTAACTTGCAGTAATAAAGATAAAAGGTTACTTTGTGGTTATAAAGAAAAGGAGTTGATTCAAATAGAATAAACTTAAAATTCAAGAATAGGAGGAAGATTGTTAATGAAGATCTTCAAGTCAGAAATCAAGGTTCTCTAGCATTTTCAATGCAAGAGATTGAGGTTGTATGACAAGCACAAGTTACTTATGACGCAAATTGTGACATGATGAGAATACAAATCTCAGATTATCATTTCATACAAAGAGATGTATATTTAACAAATGACAAATGCATGCACAATGCATTGGCACACATCAGAATATGCACACATGACTAGCAGCACATGCACAAAAAAGCTGTATCCTATTAGGTTTGAATTAATCAGAGCCTAAAAATCAACCCCAGAAACTTCCCGCCTCCACTTTAGCTTGTCACAATACACGGTGCACATTTATACTCTCTCTCTCACCGCCGACCATGTTTTTTCATTTTATTACCCACTTTCCTAGCTTTTCATCGTTGCTCCTCTCTCCACAGCTCTCCATCCCTCCCTTAAAATAAAGTGGATCACCCATTTGCACGTTCTAGATCATGCATATGACAATACAGCATGTGGAAGGCATGTTTTTTGCTACTTCAATATCAATTACAAGAAAATGAAGCAGACAAAAAGAAACAAATTAATTGTATATGTGTGTGATTTTCATAGAAGGGTATTTTTTTTTGTAAAATCCAGCTTTTCAGGAAATTTTCTAGGTCTATGCTTTAACTTTATGTTGAAGTGTCTTAATAATCCTTAATAACGTAGGTATAGATAGAAAAAAGCAGTGCCTCTTATATAGGAATCCAAGTCCTTCCTGAACCTACTAGGAACTCTATACAAAAGCTCAGAGTCTTCAATAGAGAATCAGAGTTTATGTATAAAATTTTCCACCTATATGCTATGCAATTGTCTGATACAATAGACTCATATGGACGCCAGGTTTGAGGCTTATGTTTTCCACCTTCAAAATCTCCTAGAAATCAGGGTCACATCTATCTATAGATTCCAGCAAACAAAACCCCCATATTTAACCATCAAAGTCTAACATAAAACCCTTCAAAATACTGTTCACAGCCCCTTAGCAGAAAAATATGCTATTATGTTATAGACCACACTGATGTAAATTTGCCTAAAAAGAAAAATCTCAAACCTGATAAAAGCCTTCATGTTGTTGTAAATGGACCTGCCTTCACCGACAGCAGCAACAATAGTGCTAAAATTATCATCCGCTAACACCATGTCAGAGGCTTCCTTGGCAACCTGAAAATGTGTAGTTGGCATGAAAAAATTTAATAGATAAATGGAACAGCTAATGTAGGTAAATAAAATGCAATTTGAGTGTCATGGACTTCATGAAGTCAACTAAAATGGCCTAGCCACGTGATATATGATTACACACTTGCAGAGCAACCATAAACGAGAACAAAACATGAGATTTAATTACAGCATGAGAAGTTGGCCAATATACTTTCACATACCCATAGATGTTCGTTAACTAATAGAGTCCACATAATGTATATCCCCAAATTATGATAAACTGACCTCTGTCCCAGCAATACCCATTGCTATGCCAATATCAGCCAACTTTAAGGCAGGTGCATCATTTACTCCATCTCCAGTCATAGCAACAACCTCACCATCGTCTTTAAGCACCCTTACTATTTCTTGCTTATGCCTTGGTTCAGCCCTGGAGATCAACAACCCTCCACTTTGTCTTAAATGAGTTTTTTTATCACGATGGTCCATAAACTCTTTGCCAGTCAAGCTTTGAGAACTGATATCATCATAAGGTCCAAAAACACCTATTTCACGACAAATGGCTTCTGCTGTATGCTTGTTGTCTCCTGTAATGACCATGACACGGATTCCAGCTGCCCTGCAGTCCTCAATGGCTTGACGAACTTCTTTCCGAGGAGGATCCTTGAACAATTTGAAATCGAATAATGAATTTTAATTATGATTGTGAAAAAAACAAAACAGACCAGAAAACAAAAGATTGTTGTGCCAACTCACCCTAAGCCCAACCAAACCAACAAAAGTGAGATTGCTCTCGATTGAAGAATAATTACGCGGCTCAAGTAAGAGCTGATGAGCTGGGTGGTCTTCATCACCATTATATGTTTCAAACTCTGAAAGGTCCTCTTTGTATGCAAAACCTAGACAACGTAATGCACTTGTTGACATTTCATGAAGGCTTTGTGAGATAAGATCCTTGGAATACCGATCCAACGCTACAACAGAGCCATCAAGCAACTGAATAGATGTGCTTCTATCCAATAAGTTCTCTACTGCACCCTGCAACATTTGTGCAGAGCCTTAACCTCAAATCCCCATACACACAACAAACTAAAACGACAAATGAAGAAGGCACACAGAAGCTTAAAATAACTTGTAGTTATCCATGTAAAACTTCAACTAGAAAGCCCAAAAGCAGCAACAAAATTAAAGGGGGAACATCATATTTAGAAAATTTCACAAACCCAAGACATTCAACCCAGACCATATTTTGTGGGTAACAATTTTCCGGTGAAAAAGAAAAATTAACAGACAACTCAGCAGATTGCTAGATAAATTCAATTATTTATTACTTAAAATGTTATTCTGGGAAAAGAATCACCAAAAAAAGGAAGTTCCTAAGATTAAAAGAAATTATAGTTTATTTTTGGTTCTTGCAGTAGATGTCCATCAACTCATTTCTAACGAGCAATTTTCAATTAAAAGACCAAAACATACAAAAGTACCCTTTGATCATGTTTGTTCCTACTCTTTCAAATAATTGGAAAATTTTGCATAGCATCTGACCCAAGTAATAAACAAACCTAATTTCTGATTACTTATTTTGACTATCATATCTTTTCTTCCTTGTTCATGATCCACATCACCAGCTATAGTTCATATTAGCTGCAAAGAACAAAACAATTTAACTGTAAAAGTCTGAGCTACAAGACAAACATAGGGAAGAACAAACCTTCACTAGCAATGATTTTTTGTGGGAGATGGAATTCACAATAACCCCCATGGATTTTCTATCACGGTCAAACTCAAGAGTTGCAATCCGCTGATCCATTTTATTCCAAAGTTGGCAGCAAGCTTATATGGCGCAAGAACATAGGACCCAAATAGACCAAAAAGGTACATGTCAGAGCTACTAAAAAAATAGTGAAGAGAAATTAAACAAGATAAAGTAATATACCTAGAACATTCCCACAACCTAAAGATGATTCATTGTGACGCCCTCCAGGAAATCCCATTTTTTCAACCATAACCTGGCATGGGAAAGAACAAAAAAAATCAGTAAGGAATCCATATCCCATAAACCTTGCATACTAAGTCCTTTAACTTTTAATCATGAAGCAAATTCATATGTTTCACAGATAGAAAAGCTCAGCCCTGAATGGAAGACATGTGTAAAGTTGCGAGAAAATGCACATGACAAGTGGTGCATACAAAACCATGAACACGCACACCAACAGAAAGATAGATTATAGGGACAACATCCAATTTAAAAATCGCAAATCCAATTTTTGAAGGTGATTTTACCTTCAAGGCAGCCTCCGTGGGCATTCCACCAGCAACATAATGATTCCCAGATTGCTCCACGTCAGCATCATTGCAAACAGCAGCAATCTTAGCAATCATTTGAAGGTTAGAATCCATTCGACCCACAGGCCAATCTTCTATTTTTCCATCAAAAGGGCTATAGGTAGTCCCTTCAACGTTGAAGGCTCTCAGAGTGCCAACCCTAGAACCCATAGCCACAAGCTTTGATACGGCCATCTGATTAGTAGTTAGAGTACCAGTTTTATCAGAACAAATGACAGTTGTGCAACCAAGAGTCTCAACACTAGGCAGTTTTCTAACAAGTGCATTCTTTTGAGCCATCTTTCGAGTTCCAAGTGCCAAACATGTAGTGATGACTGCTGGCAACCCTTCTGGTATAGCAGCCACTGCCAATGCGACAGCAATCTCAAAGTAATACGTGCACTTCTCAAATGAGAATTTAAAATTCTTTGGCCAACCATCAACATATTCCCAAGTGAGGAAGTACTTCACATTAATAAGCCAAACTACGGCACAAATAATTCCAATTAACATTGTTAGAACTTCTCCAAACTCATTTAATTTTTTCTTCAATGGGGTATCTTCCTCATTCTGTGCGGCTTCATGAATCTGGGAATGCACCTTCCCGATCTCAGTATTCATTCCGGTCGCCACAACTAAGCATATACAGTTCCCATTCACTACTGTTGTCCCTGCAAAAACCATACATTTTTTCCCTTGAATATCAGTATTTTCTGCAACAGGCTTAACAGTCTTGCTCACCGCCTCACTCTCTCCTGTCAACGACCCTTGCTCAACCCTAAGAGTGGAACTAATCAAATGCAAAACCCGCATATCTGCAGGCACCTTATCACCCACTCTCAGCTCCACAATATCCCCCGGGACAAGTTCCTTCGCAGGCAAGCTGGAGAGTTTCTTTGCATCTCTTATAACAGTGGCATGCTCTGATTGAATTTCCTTCAAAGCCTCCAATGCTTTCTCCGCGTTACTTTCCTGCCAGACCCCAACAATCGCATTGACAATCAAGATCAAGAAAATCACCAACGGCTCCACGAACGCAGTTATCTCCATCTCTCCCCCTTCATCCCCATCATACCAAGCCAATACAAAAGATATAACCGCGGCAGCTAGCAAAATTCTAACTAAAGTGTCATTAAATTGATCCAATATCAGTTTAAAAATCGAAACACCCTCATGTTTCTCCAATTCATTGTACCCATAGATCTTTCTCCTCTTCTCAACATCCGCATCCGACAACCCAACTTCACGATTTACTTCGTACTTCTCTTCACATTCCTTGACATCCTTAGCCCAAGCAGGGAAGGTATCTTTATCCTTTTTTCGTGATTCGATACCATTCTCTTCCTTTTTACCATGATCTTCCCCTCCTTTACCCATCGAGAAATATCAATTAAGAAAACCCAAATCTTTCTGAAACTCAATCAATTATACCCGTTGACCTGAAATTGATAATCACTAGGAAAAACTTAGAAAACAAAAAATTAAAATGGTACAGGAAACTAAAACTGAGGAATCCAAGCAAATTATTTCAACAAAAGACCAAAAAAACAGAAGAAAGAAATCTGTTCTATGAGAGAAACAAACAAAAATGATCTTAAAAAGTCAATAAAAATGGAGGAGGGTCTGAGACATACCGGAAAGAGAATCGGCGGCCACTAGCAGTACTAATATCCCTCCCACTCTCTAATCGTTATTCCAGTATTTATATAGAATTATTACTCAGCATTTAGATACGTGAATGCGAGTATAAGCTATAAAGAAGAGAGCTATTCAATCGCTCGGATCCTCACTGTCTCTCTCCCCTCCCTTTACCTTTTCTTTTAATTTGTTGATAATATCAACGCTGCCCTTTGTGTTTGATTAAATTAGTCTTCCGGTCCCTATATTTAAGACTAGTTATAACTTAGTCATCTATTTTTTAAAACCATATGATGTAGTCTCTTACCTCTCATTGAGTGGTGACCATCATATTGTAAGAACGTTTATCATTTTTTTTGTATATTCCATTTTGAATAAAAATGAAAAAAATCTCTGTCTCGATGGAGGTAAGCATAGAAGCCTTTTAACTCAAATGCTTCGTGTTTTAATTTAATTTATTTATTTATTTTATTTTTCTATTTTTTATATTTAACCACGTGTCATTATTATTAGATAGTATCCATGACAAAATTCAATGTTATGTGGAATCTCAGAACCTATTCCCAGCTCTATGAAAAAACAATTAATTAAAATTAGTGAGAAAGACCAAGTTACAACTGGATTCAAAATACAGGGACTGAAAAACAGTATAAGCATCTGTGTTTTAAGACGTTGAAAGTAGCAGGTTCCACATGTGCTGAGCCAGTTGGATGAGGCCACGTCTCAAAAGCGGAGGATATGGGCCCCGTTCTGCTGGATTGCTTTCCAAACTTGGCGTGCCACTAGAAGTTTCGTGTGGGAAGGAAATTTACGAGTTAATTAATGAGGATTATGAGTTAGTTTGTTAAACTTTATTTATTTATTGCGTACGAAATTTCCTTGTCCTTGCCTTGATGATAAAAAAATTCATGTTGTCACTCCAAACCGTAAGGATCGAACCGGGGGGGCGCTTTTCCCCGTGGATGGATATTCCAGGCTCACGCACGACGACCAAGGGTTAGCCATTAAATATGCTGGGAAGGGGCCCATGAGGCTGGAGTGGTGGGGCTGCGATTGGACGGCGATCGCAGGGCCACGTGTGGCTTCCATTTAAGGTAGCCTGATTTACTGCATCGCAGGGGGAATTGTGCTGCAGAATATGCCCTCATGGATTATTTACTGTCGGCTGCTTACTCAGCCAAGCGCGCGATCTTGCAGGCTAAACAGACCTTACCCCTTTTTTTTAACACTTTTTATTAAACTTTTTTAGATTTACTGTGGATGTTTTAGAGAAATTAAATTTGTATTACCCTGATGAAAAATCAATTAAGTTTTTGTACAAAGTGCAATTTATGGGAAAACATGGAATCATGTTTTAGAGAAATTAAATTTGTATTACCATGATGAAAAATCAATTAAGTTCTTGTACAAAGTGCCAATATATGGGAAAACATAGAATCTAAGTGAGTTATTTTTTAAAGAATTTTGTATTTTAAAATATATTAAAATAATATTTTTTATTTTATAAAAATTATTTTTGATATAGGTACATCAAAATAATCTTAAAATATTAAAAAATATTAATTTTAAATAAAAAACATAAAAAAATTAAATTTTTTTCAAAATACAATAACAAAAGCATTCAAAGATACATTAAATGCAATGTTTTCCAGAAGTAGCTCTCCAAGAGTGAGTAGTTTGCTGCATCAATTACCTCACGTCTGGCATTTGCTAATCTACTGTAATCAAAGCCATCTATCTCTTCCTGCATTTAAACAGGACGTTCCTCCCTTGTGCTGAAAAAAATTGAGAATACAGTAATGATTATTGTTTAAAGTATTTTTTAAAATATTTTTAAAAAACATATAAAAAATTAATCTAAAATAAAAAAA
>NW_011500173.1:66048-84516 GCF_000495115.2 Populus euphratica | reverse complement strand
AACTTTTTTAAAAAAATATTTTTTAAAGATAAAAATAACCAAACCCTGAAAAACACAATATGAGACATGTGAAGGCGGGCAAGCGTATTAAATCCTGCATCAACTTCAGAGGTACATTTACAAATTTTTATTCATTTCAACTAAATTCCCATAGGTAAAAATGCATCATTTTAGGTAATCAGCACATTTTTATAATAAGGAAAATATGTTTGAAATAAAACAAGGTATCATACTCATGCATGAAAGGAAATTAGGAGTTGATGAATGACTTTATTTATTTATTGCAGACGAAATTTCCCTGTCATATCCTTTATGATAAAAAAATTCATGCTGTCCAGACTCTGGTAGCCGCTGCGCGCCGTTAGGGTCGAAGCGAGGGGGAGCTTGTCCCTGTCGATATTCCAGGCTCCACGCCCTATTGACCAAGGGCTAATCATAAAATATGCTGGGAAGGGGCCCATTAGGCGATAGTGGTGGAGCTGCGATGGGACGGGGATCGCAGGGCGGCCGGTGACTACCATTTAGTCAAAGTTTAGCATAGGGTACAATTGTATTTCTTAAAATAATTATAAAAAAAAGTTAGTTTTAAATTATTATTTTTTTATTTTTGGATTATTTTAATATGATTATGTTAAAAATAAATTTAAAAAATAAAAAATATTATTATTTTAATATATTATTAAAAAATTAATATATGCTACACTAACAAGTATGTCCTTAAAGGACCTTGATTTACTGCATCACAAGAAGAAATGTGATACAGGATGTGCCTGCTATTTAAAAAAACTAAAGGAAGAGAAGACAATGTTTACCGTGATAGAGTCCACTGTGGAAGGGAATATTGTTCTCTCCATCTCAGCCTTTTTTATAAAAATATTCATTAGGGTGATTTTGGTATTATAAAATTGAACGGGGACAAGATGATTATTTTGTAGTATTTTATGATTAATTTTTAAATATTTTTATACTGGAATGTCTTAAAATAATATTATTTTTTTAATTTTTTAAAAATTATTTTTAAAATTAGTATATCAAAACTATTCAACATATAAAAAAAATAATTTCAACAAAAAAATTAATTTTTTAAAATATAGTTTACACTGCATTCTCAAATATTCTCGTACAGTATATTTACATCATTAATCTTAAATTTAATAAATTTTGTAGTTTTCATTGAAGGTTACTTTTATATTTTTATAGAAAAATGTGCAATAAAATAGCCTACCTACCATTGAAAAAGATAAAAAACCTAACAGATGATGGGGACCTTTGATAATTTTAATTTTTGTTGTACAATAAAAATATCCTGAGGTTTTTTATATCAAATATTTTAACGATTAGACTAAAAAGTTTTTATATTATTTTTTGTTTATCGTTGTTTTTTAATTAATGAGTTGGGATACATGCATTAGTTGCTCCGTCATCTTAAAACGATACATGCTAATAATTTAAAAAATCAAAATTATTATTTTATAGTTATTTTTGATGCATCTTAGTTATGTTTTCCAAGTAAAAAAATATATGTATAAATAAATTTGTTGTTTCGTTGCTGATAATCATTTATTTTTTTCTTCTCTTCTCTTTTCTTTGGTCTTTACACTTGCCCTACAATTTTTCATATCAACTATTAAACTTTTTTTTCTTTTTTATTCAGTCCATGTTCTTTAAATTATTGTTTGCTTTATTTTAAATAATTTATAAAATTAAAATTTTATATTAATTTTATCCCCATTCAAAATTTTATTTTGTTATATTTGATTCTTATTATTTAATTGTTATTTATACAATATGAGATGATTTTTTTTTATTGCTTTCCCAATCTTACCTTCCATTATTTTTTTCCCTATTAAATTTTATTTTTATTCTTTTAATTGTTTTTTTTCTTTGCAAAGCTTTAATTTTTTTTTAAAACTTGACTTCATCTTTTATCTTTTAATTTGTTTGGATTTTAGTTTCTTGGTTAGTTTGTGTCTTTTCAAGGATTGCAAGTTTTAAAAATTAACTAAAGCTTCACTCGGGATTTATTTTTTTATTTAAGATTTTGTAAAGTTAATATTTTTTTTTCTAGTTTTATCCTCTGATGTTTATTTAATTAGAGGTTAGACTCTATTTTTTTTCTAACTTCTTGTATTTTTTATTTTATTTTTTTATTTTTATTTTCTTTTATGCGGTGATGCTTTTGCAACTCATGTGACTTTTCTTAATGTTATCATATACTTTTTTATATGGAGATTTGGACCATCTTACCAAGATTTTCTGGTGGTGGGCATTGTCTATAATAGAATGACGATGAGTCTCCAACTATCTTTTCTTTTCTTTTTTAATATAGTAATGACATCTTATTTGTTTTAGTTTTTTGTTATTAAATATTTTTTATATGGTTCGTCTATTATCATTAATTAAATCAAACTATTATATTACTCAATATTATTGGATTCAATCAAGTTAATAACTTGAGTATTTGGTTTTTATTGTTTATTTACAAATATTATCATTGCCTAAGCAACCATGTTGAACATTAAAAAAAAAAATTGATAAGTCTATGATACAGCAAGGGTCACAAGTTTTTAATATTTTTTTGGATAGAAGTGACCAAAGAATGTCGAAATGTGTTTTAATATTTTTTTTAAAAGAAAACATAGCAAGTAAAGTAGTAACTGGACTTTCATATAAGAACACCTATACCTTGTTAATAAAAACTGAGTACTAAAATTAAATTTCTCCCAGCAACAACTGGACTGGAAGTGCTAGGTCTAAAGTTTAAAAAATGAAATCATATGTATCAAGTGTCAATTCATAATAAAGAAAAATTAATAAACGAGAAACGCCATAAATGATATATATATATATATATATATATATATATATATATAACAGGGCCACAGGAGAATATATTTTGTTTGAAAAATGTCAAAATCATGGCCGTGCTTCTTTTTTTTTCCTCCACTGGAGTAAGTGAATGATATTATGTTAAATGATATTTTTTAAATAATTTTTTATTTAAAAGTATATTAAAATATTTTTTATATAAGCTTATCAAAATTATTAAAATATAATAAAAAATATTAATTTAATATTTTTTCAAAACACAAAAACTTTTAAAAAACATGATAAAAAAATTAGAAATACTTCCAAGATAACATATTATAGTTGATTTCTCCACTTTAATATTACAATTAATAAATCACTTTATGATCTTAAACTTGTAGTACATTTAGTTTTATTTAATTTTGAAGTTAAATTTACTTGAAGTGAGATAAATTATATTAGATTTATTTAATTTATGATTTAAGGTATTTTTTAACATATTATATTTTGAGTATAATTTCTTAATTGGAATTAAGATGCAAAAAAATTAAAAATTATAGTAAAATTAGAAACTCAAGCTAGATAAAAAAATGAATTGAGAGATTACAAAATTAATTCGCTTGAGTCGGTTTAATGACAGTATCACATTAATTTCTACATTAAAGAAAGTTTGATTCAATGTACTTAAAGCAAAGGGCAATGATGTAGTAATTAAAAATAAAAGGGAGGATGAGATTATGCACGCAAGAGGATATCAACTTGGGATGCTTATGCGAGAATTGCAAGATTTTTTAGCATTGGTCCTTATTGTTTATATCACCGAAGAATTGGTTTGCCTTACATTGTAGTTTAGTTTTAAGGATTAGCTTTCTATGACTTTACTCAAATCAATGCTTTTAGATGTCGAGTGAAGCATCTGTGTTGCTTTTGGATGATGAGTTTATAGCTATTTTTTATAAAATTAAAAAGTTATTTTTTTTAATTTTTTGTGCAAACACAAAAATCTCTAAGAATTTTTTATATATCAAAGGATTTTAATTAGATCTATAATTAACATAATTATATTATAAAAAATTAACATGACTATAAATTAATCATATAAAAACTAACTTATGAATTTCTACAAGACCATCAAATTCCTTAACATGCCCTCTTTTTACTTTACAAGAAACAAATATTATAAGCTTGTGTATGTGTATAATTGAAACCTAATCAAGATGAAAAAATAGATATTGACTTTAAATAGATATGATTTTAATCATGATTGCTATTATAAGTTGAGACTTTTTAAGATTTTTTCTATATTTTTCTTGTAAATCTAAGTGTTTTTATGGTTAATCAATTAAAGGCATTCACCTATACCTAAATTAACTTTAACTCTTTAAGAATTAGGTTTTTTTTTTGTTAACTTTCAAGTCTTTATAGTAATCTTAAATCTTAACTAAGTTACTATCCAATATTTAATTTAAATTATTAATTTTTATTCACTTCACTTGAGCTCTTAGATTTCACTAGATTTGCGACACATGATTCACTATAGGTCAATAAATTTTTTTGATGTAAAAAAATGCTAAGAAATTTTTTTGAGACCCGAGTCATTGATTCAATTAGTAATATAAATAATATGAATAAAAAAAAACAATCACAATAAATAAACTAACAAAAAAAGTGACAACGAAAAAAATGTAAAAAGTACTACTCCTAAACCCATTCAGAGTATAAAAAAACTCAATTTTAAAGAATAAAATTAATTCTCATTTAAAAAACAACAAAACAAACATATTAAATCAGATTAACTCGTAAAATCTATGACCATAGCTATAAAATTAGGATAATTTCATAAAAAATAAAAAAAGATTAAAAAATCAACCCTTAATAATTCAAATGAAAACATAATAACTCCGTAAAAAAAAAAAAATTAAAGCCTAATCTCTAGCAAATAAAATATTATGGGATAAAAATCAAGAAAATATATATAGTTAAAAAACAAGTCAAAAAACTCAATTGAAACCCACCCAGATGAAGATGCAAAATTTTTATTCTTAATTTTTTTTTCATTTTCTTTTATGATTTTTAAGATTCTTTTTTACAAAAAAAATTAAATAAAAATAAAATTAAAAACAAAATGATTGAAATTAACTAAAATTACTGAAAAATAAATCTTTTTGGATTTGTTTTCTAATTATATACAAAAAATAAAAGGATAAAAATTAGGTTATGACAAAGAATGCATCTTTCATACTTTATTTTAAATTCACTCTAAAATTATATCAAAACTTATTTATTTTATATTTTGATCTTAATCACTTCTACCGTATACTTTTTTTTTGTCTCCTCTGTATATGTTCTACATTAATTACAATACCTTGAAAAATTAAATATGAAAGGATAACATAATCCTTTAATGAGTCATGATAGGTGACTCTGGTTGAGGGGCAATAAAAACATACATACATACATACATACATGAACAATAATAATAATAAATTTGGTTTTCTTTTATGGTATTTTTATTAGTTAAGGGTATTATAAGTAATTGTGAGTAAATTAGTAATTACACAATATTTTAGAGAATAAAAAGAAAATAAAACCCCAAAATAATTTGCACTCTATTTGATTAGACAATCAAGACCTATATCAACATGGAAAGGGAGAAGAAGATCAATGAGGAGATTTGATTCAGAGCCGAAGTCTTTATTTTCTTTTATCAATTTAAGATATGTGCTCTTTATCCTTACCTTTTATTTTAGTTATCAAGAAAGGTTTAGAAATTAGATTTTTATGATATTTGACATGTAGTTGTTTTCGAGGAGTGAGTGTTATACTAATGGAGTCTTAGATTGATAGAAAATCATTGAAAGTGATTTTATATATTTTTGGCATAGTAATCTTAAGTAATAGTGAAGTTAAGGAATTGAAAAAAATGAAAGAAAGATGAGTTGGTAACTTTAGACCATCAAAATCTAGTCCTTCAATTATTGTTCTGGTCAAAATCTGATATTTAGTTATAGGATTCCATGATGAAATGTTTTTAATTATTAAGATTTGAAAGTTAATAATTGAAATTTATTTTGAAGAGTGAACATTTTTTATAGTTTGGCTTTAAATGTTTTGATATAGTAAAATTAATTGATTTTTATTTGGAATTTAAACATGTGGAAGGTGTTTCACAAAGAACTTTATTTCTATAGGAATTAATTTATTTACTCAATAAATTATTTAAAATAAATAGTTGCAGTTAATAATTTTTGACACCTCCACTTTAATTATGCTTGGAATACAGCTGGACTTGAAACAAAAATGTTTTTTTAGCCTTTTTCTAATCATATTTTCTAATATTATTATTTTTGGACCATGGTTGCCCTATGTTTTACGTAATTATATTTTATATTTAATTATTAAAAAATAGATATTTTATAAGTAAAATACGGTTTGTAATAACATGTTTATGAGGCTGGGTGATTTTTAGAGTGAATTTTAGGGTCATTTAAGCTAATGATATGTTTAACCTTTGATTAAACTAGGAATGAAAAACAAGCTTGTGTATTGCATTGGATATTAGTAAGCATTCAAGTTATAGTCATTGTTATTGTTATTGTTAGGTTGCCAGGAGTGCTTGGTTGTTTATAAAGCTAATTTTGGATTTGCTTATCAGGTAATAAGCTCGTGGTAGCTATAAAAGTAAGTATTTCCATGGTTTATTTTTTTTTTGGATTCGGGGCGTGACACTAACCAAAGAAAAACCGATGTTTTGCATCCTCGAAAAGGGTGGGTAGTAAACACTAGGATAAAGGAATTACCCTAAACTATTGGGGCCAGGGCATAAACCCCTGCACCTCAGGGAATGCGGGGCCTCGAACGAGGCAAAGCCTTCACTAGGGGGCTGCGAAGGAAGAAGAAGATGGGGAAGTAGAAATCCAAAAAAGGACTACTTGTGCACCGACAACCCAACTTCATTACAATAGCAAGCCTTTTGATGCCTTTACTAGGGGGTTGCGAGGAACATGAAGAACGGGAAGTGTAAGTCCAAACAAGTAGAACTAGTGCCCTGACAATCTAGCTTGAGGTGCGGATCATTACAATGGCAACCCTCTTGATGTTCCTCCGCCGGGATAAATGGAAGGGGAGATCTATTGATGGTTTTTTCAGGGTCTAATACTACGGTGGCGGTGGCGGTATAAGGGCTCATGGGTTCCACATAGGTTCACAGGACAAAGAGCTCTACATTACCTCATCTTAGTGAGAATGGTATTATAAGCTCTACGCAAGCTAACCACACTCCTTGATAGTTAAAACAACGCGTTTCAATCTGAAGAGATTTTAGCCATAATTGAACAAATAATGTCCACCTAGCCCAAGAGGTGATAGAGAGTTCTTGATTTAGGATTGTATTACATGCTATATCCAAACTTACTACGATTGATCATATGATACACTTGGGCTTAAAGAGGTGTGCTTTGCACCTAACCCTTGAACCCTCAGGTAAGCATAATGATCCTTTAGGTTTTTGGACTTGTGTTTCTTGTGGCTCCTACCTTACATTTTGTGTCACGGAACAAATAATGAGGGGTGCAAATTCCGAATCCATTCCTAAAAGATAACAACCCACTATTAAAAACCTTTTCAATGGAATTTTATTTATTTCCCCCTTTAAATTTAGGGCTAAAAAATTTGAATTTTTTTTTATAATGTTTTTGGATGATTTAATATGCTGATGTCATAAATAATTTTTTAAAAATAAAAAATTTATTTTAAAATATTTTAAATAAAAAATACTTTAAAAAATATTAACTATTATATTTTCAAACATCCTCTTAGTTTTGGTAATAACAACTTAGGCTAAGCAGAGAAATATCGGTGAACTAGCGTGAAAACTAATTTTGACATTTTTGACATATAGTATAAAAATGAGGATAAGCTTGCTAAGAAAGACATGTTTTCTATTTTTTATAGTTAGAATTAATTCCATACCTATCCAACATTTAATGAAATACACATTGACAACCAAAGCATCCAACTAGCAGGACGGCTGTAGCAACCATAAGCGTCATAGTGCTGCTGCCAGTACTGATAGGTTATTCTAATATATTTGTTTTTGTATTTAAAAAAAATTAATTTTTTTATTTTTTTCTTTCAAATTAATATTTTTAGATACTTTTGATATATTGATATCAAAAATAATTTTTAAAAAATATAAAAAAATATTATTTTAATATATTTTCAAATAAAAAACACTTTTAAAAACAACCACAACCCAAGCAATTAATAATTTGCATAAAGCAGTAAAATATTGCAGAACCAGAATAGAAGACCAAAAATTACTGTAAGCATAGTTTATCTAGAAAACCTACTTCGAATATCATTGAACGGTGATTATAATATTGTCCATGAAAGTACAATGCATCTTGTGATTCATATAATAATACAAAGAGCTACCACTAAGGTACAAAACCGATCTGGATCTTTAAGACTTAGAATTTTAGTACCTGTTTGGGCTGGCTCCCCAGCTTTCCCAGTGCTTTATCCAATGCAGTATGAAAATCATCAAAAGAGACCAACTCCATTCTGCAAAGAGGTACAGTACACCACCCGGTTTGTAAATATTATCAGTTGGCACAACACAAGTAATTACTGAAAAAGTGACAAGATTTGCACAACGAATACGCACTCATATTTCAACTTCCCTTCTCGTGCTAAGCAAAGAAGATGGTCAATCAAATTTCTACATTCATTAACTTCATCAGAATTCATTAACTTCTGCAGCCAGAATCCTCTCAAGGAAAGATCCTGCAGACAACAGAAAATAGAGAGGTAACCAATGCAAGCAAGGGATTATAAACAGAACCACAGAAGCATTGCTTATGGGCTTAGAAGGAACCATTTTCATAGTTGGGCATGCAATATTGATCATGATGATAATTACAAAACAGGTTTAAGGCTTGAAAATACAAGTAGGTGAGCAAAAAAAGTTATATAACTTGCATTGAATTATATTTCGTTCCACTATTCACCTTTACATGTTCCACTAAAGATATTAACGTGTGTGTTTGGCATTGTGGTGCGGAGAACTTTTCAATAGTTTTTTTCAATTGAAAATGCATCAAATGATTTTTTTCATATTTTTTTTATATCAACACATCAAAATCATCCAAAAACACCCAAAAACACATCAATTTAATGTTTTTTCACATGAAAAAACAATTTGAAAATCAAGTTTTAATGCAAAAACAAACACTCACTATAGAAGTAGATCCCAGGTCCTGTTTAGGGTATGCATGATGCATATGAAATAAAGATTGTTAGGATTTGTTTAGGATTCAGGGTTTACAAGAAGATTTAAGAGCTGGTTCAAGCCTTGAATTGAGGTTATGAATAATTATCTAAGATATCAGCAAAAACGTAGAAAAGTAAGAAACAACAATAGAAAAATTGAACTCTGGTGTTAAAACACTCAATTTATTTTTTCATGACTCAAGTCCATGAAAATAAGTCATAGAATCCATATGCTGTCATCATCCATTTTTTACATCCTAAAAAAAAAAAAATCTCATAATTTATTTTTAATTTACAATCTTTTTAAAAAGTAATTAAGAGCAGTCTTGGAATAAAAAGGGGTTTATGTAATATTATCTTAAAAGTGAAGGATTTCAAACTTTTGGACAATCTCTGTAATTTCATGATCCCTCAAAAGGGTTTCTTATAAATTTACCCATCTTATGAAAATGCCGTTTCTGAATTTCAATAATTGCCACATTATCACATATTCACTTGCAAGGAAATTCACTCCTTACCTTGAAAATGAAGGATGATGTTGATATTGTAATAGGTTTTTTTGACATTCCACCATATGTCACCATTGTTCCCCCATGCCTGAGCACAAGAGTTTAAGATGGAAATATATATTTTTGCAATGAAGAAATAATAATAAAAGGAAACGTACATGTTAAACAAAAAGGAAACAAAGGTAAAATTCCTAGATAATTTATCATTGAATGCCCACACCTTAAGAATTTGAGAACCAAAGAAGCTGAATTGCCACCAACACAGTTGAATCCCAAAGCAGGTTCAGGCAAGTTAGTCTAGTATGTAAATGACATGAAAAAAATGAAACACCTCATGAATTGCTCTTTGTCTAACAAATAAATTTGTATAAAAACATTTGAAAAAGAATAAACACCTCCCACTTTATATACTAAATTATCAACCATAATGAGTGTATAGATGATAATGATACCAGAAGACCCTTAATACTTTTCACTTCCAATTGGTTCTCAGTGAAAACTTCGTCAGCTCCTAGTCTTTTCAACATTTTCTTTGCTTCATCTGACCCAACCCTGAAGGATGAAGAAGATTGTAAATGAAGGTCAGCTGGCAGAAATTGCATTAAAACATTAATAATAAAAAAACCATCAGATGATACGAAGTCACCAAACAGACCTTTCATCTCACACTCACAGGCTTAAAAACTTGACAGTGTGCATAATCATAGAGATCCTCCTTGCTTTACAAGCATGCTTTGTTTTTACTAAATTAGAACTTCATTATGATTTGGTATGTAAATCATCATAAAGCCATAACTCCTTATTAATCCAAGCACATATGCCCTAAGTGATGCACATGGGAATTCTAAAAGGCAGAACATATTTTGGTCATCCGTTGAAAACTTTGTTTCCTTCAAGGAAACCAAGCAAAAGCTGTTATTATATGCTACGCTAAGGACTTTTTTGGTATCGCAGTGTTGTGCTGAAAGTAGCCTTGGTAAAAGCAGTCTTTGGTAACATGGAGCTCATGAACCTTTCTTGGTCTGTGAGTACACCAAGTCTGATTGAATTTCACCTTGGCAAAATTTAATGGAAAAAAAAGAAGCCAACGTGGAGTTCATTTTATCAAATCTGCTCATCACTCCAGAGGAAGATGAAGCAAATCTATTACACCAAGCAAATGCAACAACAGAAACCGAACACAAATGTAGGAATGGCATGGAGAGTGTGCACAAAAACAGGCACACAATGCTTAAATAAACTAGAAAAGTAACACTAAAAGGCTTTGAACTGAAACAACACCTATCCCTTATTATATTGATACTATGGATGCCCCGAAGTCGTGCAAGCTGGATGATACACTGCCCGACAATGCTCGTAGCCCCATTTTGCACTATACAATCTCCTGCAATGATGTATTTGATAATAAAAAACAAAAACAAAAACGAAATTTTAAGGTTAATTGGAAAAATAGATACGGGATGGATACAGTACCTGAATTTAGAGTGACAAAGTCTTGAAGCATTCTTAAAGCAGTCAAAGGATTGACAGTAATAGTGGCAGCATATTCAATCGGTGAATCCTTACTGATTTTGTGCCAAACACTCTCCTCTTTTACAATGTAAGTCTGCCACGTTCCTGCAGTGGAAAAAAACGAAAAATAACAACAGCAAGAAGAAGAATGAAGACATATATATATGGGAAGGGGGGGGGGGGGGGGGGGGGCAGCTACCAGAAGAAGGCGGAGATGGAATGACCCAGTCGCCAGGAGAGAGGTGCTTCACTGCAGAGCCCACAGAAAGCACCTCTCCTACACCCTCATATCCACCGATTGCAGGCAAAGGTGGCCTCACTGGGTATACTCCTTCAATTCGATTTATATCAGAAGGATTGATTGGAGCTGCCATCATTTTGACGCAGACATCCTTCTCTTTCACTTCCACACCTTCCATCTCTATTACTCTGCACCCACCCACCCAACCACTTAACATTCATCATTAAACTAAATATACGATACATATGTGCACACATACCTTGTCACGGCGTCAGGCGGCCCGTGCCGGTCGTAGACGACAGCCTTGGAAGGCGGCGAGGTTAGTAGGGATGAGAATGCCCGGATACCACTGGAAGACCGCTTCAGTTTGAAGAAGCCTCTCCTAGTCGTTTCTACTGATCTCATCATTATCAACGCCATCTCCCTCTCACTCCCTCTCGAATCCTTGTGGCCTTGCTACTCCTATTTGCTTCCCTCCAGTGAAATAAGAAAGGGAAATGCTTCCGCTGCTTCCAAGTAAGTTGGTCATCTGAAAACGATGTCGTCACTTTGTTTTAGAGTTGATCAGTCCATTTTAGTGCATCGCCTTTTCAATTTTTCCCATCGAGTGTTTATACTTTTATTTTTACATTCCACTACTTTTCTGCGTTTGTTTCATCCAACGAGAACGGTTTTGTTTAGGATTGGAGTCCAATTGTATTTTAATTTATTTTAAAAAATTTATTTTGATATTTTTAAAATTACTAAAAATAAATTTTAAAAAATATAAAATATTAAGAAAAAAAATAAATTAGCTTTTTTAAAATTTTAAATGTTTTTAATAAAAAATATTAAATTAATATTTTTAAATATTTTTGTCTGATTTTAATATATCAATATAAAAAATAAAAAAAAATATATAAAATGTTTTTTTATTCTTTTTTGGCTTGATCTCTTTCCTCTTTTTTTTTTTTTTTAGTTTCCTTTTCTCTAGAGTGAAAACTAGGTATATAATTATTTATCATAAAAATTATCATAAAAATATTATATTCTTAACATAAAAAAGAGAGAACTTGTATATTCAATTTTTAATGTCCTCTAAATTTATAATATATATATATATATATATTAAAAAATAAATTTAATCTTCTACTTATTTTAAAAAGTATTTTTATATACAAGAAAAAAAATATTATTTATGTTTTTTATTTTTCAAACTCAATATCAATTTAAAAAACTAATTTTGAAGAAATATTTTAATTACAATTTTTCAGTTTTTCTTATCCCACTCCATGTTTTATAATTTTTTTAAAATATTTTTTTATAATTTTTGTTAATGTCAATTTATTATAACAATATAAAAATACTAAAACAAATTAATTTAAAATAAAGAAATCTCTCCTTCCATTTCTCGAGCGCTGCGCCTCCGTTTTAGCACTGCTATTTTTTCAAAAACCCCAACTTTTACTGTTAATAAATAGTAGCAGAGCTGCCTCTATGAAAAAGATTCATTCTTTCTTTGTTTGGCTTCCAAAACAAAACTCAGTACGGTAACGGTAACGCAAGGCAAGCTTTCTTTCCCTTGTTCTTCTGATTCTTTGATTTACTATTAATTAAGCTAAGAAATTAAGCTTTTTTATTATTTTTTTAAAAGAAAGAAAAGTAGATGGGTTTGTCAAGTTATGATATAGAAACATACATTTGTATTTTGTGAGATGGTTTGACATCAAGTTTTGTTTTCTTTTGGGAATTTTATTAATTTAGGGCAAAATCAAGTAGCAGTAGTTATTCCATGAATTAACTTTGTTGAGAAAAATGGAGTAAAAGTCTACTTTCGTCTTGAATTTTATTAATTTATATTTTGGTTTCAATTCAGGAATTACGTGAGGTTTAAGGATTGATTAACTTAATTAATTGAGTTTGTGATATCCTGGAAATTATGAGAGGAATTCAAGGTTTTGATGCTGTGTGACTGTGATCTTTATGTATGTACACCTTGTTCTATGTAGAAACATGCTCTATTTTTGGGTTTGACAAAGACTCTGGCATGTGAGAGTGATTTGCACAAAGAGTGGTGAAAGGCGGAATGTAATAAGACAGACATAAGCACAAGAAAAGTGGAATGTTGAAGGAGGGAGAAAGATTGCTAGAAGGGCTGTGGGGGGAGGTGAGGGAGCTAAGCCTGGGAAACAGGATACAAAGGCTAGACTCAGCCCCAACCCCACTCCAATTCCTAAGAGACTTTGTATCCCCTAACAAGCCTTGCATCATTTCTAATGCCATCTCCCACTGGCCTGCTCTCACCCGTTGGCCTAGTCTCTCTTATCTCTCTTCCACCCTTTCCAATTCCATCGTCTCCCTTCACCTCACCCCAGATGGCCGTGCTGATTCCCTTGTTCCCCTAGAAAACCCTAAAAAAGAAGAAATATGCTTTGCCTCTGCTCACGTTGAGCGTGTTCCTTTCCCTAGTGCACTGGATCTTGTTCTGAATTCAGAAAGAAAAAATCTGGTCGCATACCTGCAGCAGCAGAATGACTGCTTCCGGGAAGAATATCTGGCATTGGCTTCAGACTGCGATGCCCACATCCCATGGGCGACTGAGGCACTGGGAGGCAACCTTCCGGAGGCGGTGAATCTGTGGATTGGAAACCATTTATCTGAAACTTCATTCCACAAGGACCATTATGAGAATCTGTATGCTGTTGTTTCGGGGGAGAAGGAATTCTTGCTTCTTCCTCCTACTGACATGCACCGCATGTACATTCAAGATTTCCCAGCTGCTCAGTATTCTTATTCCAGTGACAGTGGAGAATTTAGATTGGAGTTGGAGAAGCCATTGAGGTACGTGCCATGGTGCAGCGTGAATCCTTACCCATCTCCAGAGACTAAGGAAATTGAAATGTCTAAATTTCCTCTGTATTTCAATGGTCCGACACCCTTTCATTGTACTGTCAAGGCTGGCGAGATTCTCTACTTGTAAGAAAGATTTCATTTACTTGTTCAATTCGCTTCACTTGCATTATTTTGTATTATACCATTATTAGAAAAAATTACTTTGAAATACATTTCATGCAAGTGAATGTTGTGGGTGATTTTTAGAGGGAAACGCAGCACTGCTATCGTGCTGAATAATAAACCCATCATAATATCGAGGCTAATCTCGTGAAGTTGATGCAGGCCAAGTATGTGGTTTCATCATGTTCGACAGAGTCCAGATGACAATGGATGCACTATTGCCCTAAACTACTGTAAGAATCAAGTATTGCTGGGCTCTTTTTTTTTTTCCTTGTTAAATCTCACACAATGCTAACATACAAGTAATCGTGGCAGGGTATGATATGCAGTTCGACATCAAGTATGCTTATTTCAATTTCTTGCAATCAATTCATCATGGGTCAAGATTGATGAATTGCGATCCATCCAAGTGCACCTTGAGTGATGAACTACGTATCGATGCTAGTGAATTGGAAGTCAATCAAGAAGATACTAAAGACGGATAGGCTTTGATTTATTTAATGTGGTGGGTGGTTTCGTCATCCAATCCATTTATGGATGAACTCACCAAGCAGAATATGCAGAGAAAATCACAACAAAGACATTTGCGCTGTTTCTGTCACATGCTAACGTTGTCACCATTGATTCTTGCAACTTCGATGCTTATAATCATTTTCTGGTGTTGTCATCTTACAAGCTTCAACGAAGAAAATATAGAAACATCACGAAATGTTATTATCTTCTTTGATACAAAAAAATCTTCCTTTTTTCATGAACCATTGTGATTACAGAAACCCATGTACATTCAAAAATTGATGAGAAAGTGATCAACAAACAAAAGAATTGCAAAAGTTGAATTCACTGTCACACCTCACCCACCCTTTGGAAGCAAAACAAACTGTATATAAGCACATAAATCAATAAATGAAAAATGAAATCAAAGGCACGTTCGGGCTGCTTTCGTTTGTGTTTCCTGCAATAAAAAATGGAAATCTGATCTTTGACGGAGCAGCAGTGGAGGATCCATGTTAGAAAGACGAATTGCACTCAAGGATCCGAATATCTCTTCCATTGAGAAAGGTATGCTGAAACCAAACCAAAAGATTAGTATTTAAACAATGAAGATTAGTAGTAATGAGAAGATAGAAATATTGTCACTCTTCATCATACATACCTTGAATCAACATCGAGTAAGAATGTATTATTAGTAATTTTTATTGAACATCTGCCATCAGTGTTCTCATCTTGCTAATCACCTACACAACATTTTTAATTTTTCTTAATGAAGCCCACTTCCAAATAAAGAATAAACCAGTAAAAGAGAGAGTTCTTTGCTTACATATGGAGATAATCCCCGAGTTCCATATTTGTCATCCCAGAACATAGTCCCAATGCGATATATTTGTGGAATGCTCAACATCTGTCAAAGGAAAACCAACAAATTATATTATACCACAGTTCTAATTCTGTTATTTACTACGTGCAAACCTACTTACCGGGCAGAGTTCATTGGTGATCTCTTCTAAAGATTTTTGAGCCTTTTGATGCGAGACCTACATGCATATATTAGCAAAACAAATAATTAGCTAGTTCAAATCAAATGCACTATTCTGGAAAGAAATAAAGGCCTTTTCGGATTGCTAGAAGATGTACCAGAAACCCAACAGCTTGCCTTATGTGTCTGAGTTCATCCCATGATGATCCTGCGAGCTATGGAATAAATAACAAGATGTTAGAGTAATTGTCTTTTTTTCTGCGTTGCTAATTATATATTAATTGTTCTTTTGCTTACGTGATCTGATGCTTTACGACACCACTGTTCCAATTCCTGCAAACCGGCCTTTACATATTCTCCATTGCTAAACGAGCAGCATTCACGACGAAGCAATAAGCTGCCAGGTCAACCATATGGATAGAGTTTTACATAGAATGAGAACATATAGTTAAACACATGACAAATAAAGAAAAGAAAAGTTCTTCTTACCTGTTAAAAAGCTCTACATTTATGAATGAGAACACCTGACCAAAGATTTTCCTCATGAACACTGGAAGGACCTGAAAATTTCCAGACGTTAGGCGATAAACACTTCCTTTGCCAGTCCCTGCAAAGTCTGAAAAACATATTAGAAAGGAGGTTCGTTCTTACATGGTTCTCTGACATTATGCCCAATGTATGATCTAGCTTATTGACAATGCTTTGCCAGTGTATATTTGATGATTGCCGTTTGGTAACAACACTGGAATGGATATTTTTGGATGACCCTCTTATTGATCTAGCTCTTATTGATCTTGGAGCCTGTTCATTCAAGTAAACATGATATTTCCATTAAATGATTCAGCTCTTACTTTGTGATGTGATTCACTCTTATTCAATATGCTTACTTGGATGCACAAATTCAGAAACGGACCAATCTCTTTCTTTACACTGTCTCTGATCAAGCCATATATTTTCTCAACGTATGCAGTCAGATGTTGCTTAAATAGCAGTACTGGGTACTTAGCTTCCACTTTTGATTGTTCATTTCCATTTCCCACCATTCCACTGTACCCACTTGACATTCCCATGCCAACTGAAGATGAATGGAATCCCTGATATTGCACGTTCGAGTATTACTATTTTGTCATTGAAATAGATATTACTAAAGAATTAACTTGATAGAACTTACCAGCGGCATTCTACCAAATAAGGTAGCTGGGGAGTTTCGGTTACGCCGTGAAGATATATTCTTTGTATTGCTTGCTTTAAGAGTATTTTGAAGCAGATACAAAAGGGTAGAAGTAGTTGATAGCCAGTATGCTAAATCAGTGATGTTGTCTTGACTCTTCAATAGCACAACATGGAAAATCAGTATCACAATTAACTGATAGTACTTTAATTTCCTTGTATATGGTTAATATGCTTCAATTGGTTGGAGAATGCTACCTCTATTGATGATCGGATTGTGTGAATAATCTTGTCAAAAATAGTTGCATTCTCTGCTTCAAAGGATCTCCAATGGAGAAGTGTTTTATACGCAACACAAGCAGCAACAGGTCTGGTCTCGTCAAACCGCTTATCTTCCATAAGACATTTGATAAGTACATCATGGTTTTCCTGTTCATGGAGAAGAAATATCAGACTGTTCTTTCCAGCAATTACACAATCGGGCGATGCTCTTTGAGCTTTTTTCTGGGTATTTGCCAGAATTCAGCATCCAGCTGGCTACATGCTGTCTATCTGTTAGGGATCTTTGTGTAGTTAAGAGGTAGATGGAAGGCTCAGATTCCTGGAAACAAAATTTATCATTAGGTCTGGGATGAATTCATGGAAGTATCTATTTTCTTCTGGAAATGTGTTCGTGGAAGGTGGCCATACCTTTGTCATTTGAGGCTCTTCTTCTCTTTGACGACCATTCTCAAAACTCTGAATCATTATACAAGGTTAGTGACAAATTATGTGATGACTTTTATCTAAGGAAAAGGACAATCTTAGAGAAGATACCTTGACCCGAGGCAGAATTATTTCAGGAGTCATCTGTTCTGCAATTGCTGGGTGTTTGCGGAGGAGTTCATTCTCTGACTCCAGCTCTGCAATCTTGCTCTTGAGGCTGGATAAAAGGATACGAAGCTTTCATATTTGTACGAGAATAAGTAGTTTAATACTTGGGCTAGGGGACTTTCAGACAGTTCATGGTGAATTGACATGCTGCATTCTACTACCGAACAAATTTCCAGGACCTCTTGCTAAATAATCTACAACATGCCATGTTTCCATGATTTGTTTATGTTAGGTTGTTTGCCAATGTGCAACAACTATTGACTATTGCACCAACCATGTATACTCATTCAAGATGTCAAAGGTTGGCAGCCACCTTTATTGAAGAAGAGCCTCCATGAATGTTCAAGTGTAAAAATAATGATATAAAACCTTGATAAAAATGCACTTTTAAGTATTAATCAAAGTTCGAGTCACGGGTTGAAAGGGTCAACCCGGGTTGATCCAAATAAAAACAAAATAACCTCGTTTTGACCAAAAATATATATAAAAAAAACTCAATGGATATTTTCCCTATATTCTATCTTAGATTGAGCAGACTGCAAACTCCACGTCAGCAGTTTTGCACAGTCATCAGTCGCGTTACCTGACTCAGCAGCCCTCTGACCAGTCAAGCT
>NW_011500173.1:63402-63604 GCF_000495115.2 Populus euphratica | reverse complement strand
TTAGTTACTCTGATGATTGAAAGGTTTGGCAAGTACCTGTAAACTTGGCCACAAACGCTCTAAAATGGAAAGCTTGGAAGAGTTGCAAGATGCAAGCTTATGTTGAAGAAGAAAAAGGACAGTTGCCCCATATGAAGAAAGAACAAAGGGGGTGATTGTTAGGTTGGTTGCCATTAATGTGCAACAACCATTGACTATTGCA
>NW_011500173.1:61602-63246 GCF_000495115.2 Populus euphratica | reverse complement strand
GAGTAGAGAGGAAGAGAGAGCTGCAATGGCAGCAGCTGCAAGTGCAGCAAAAAGAGTTGAGAGTTGAGTATGAGAGGGTGTAATCCTCCTCCTTCGTGTATATGTTTCTATTCTTTCTCTATCTCTAAATATATTGACTTCTCCCGTGGATGTAGGCAGTTTTGCCAAACCACGTTAAATATTATGTCAGTGTGCTTGGCCCTCCTATGAGCAAGTATCAGAACATCACCGGTCAGAATTTCCCAACAGTTTAATTATATGATGTAATGTTATAGAAACTTTTTTTCCATGTACAATTAGATCCACCATTACACACACATGCAAATATTCCTTTCCTCACTCATCAATTGTATTATCAGCCAAACTCTGCTGCATCTCATCATGAGTTTTCCCTTCCAGCTAATTTGTATGGGAGAGAAACGAAGAGAGTGGGGAAAAGATGAATTCTCCCGATTTAATCATGTGACTGAGCCTTACATTTTTAATTCCTCAGAGAGACCCTTATTTTCTGATGCATCCAAAGCCTGCTGTCGTAAAACCTGATTCTCTGATTCCAGGTTGGCCAGATTTAATTCCAATCTGAAAATTATAAAGAGTTAGTACACCCCGGATAATGATCATAGAGGTGTTTGTGTAACAAAGCCATGGAGGAATACCTTTCAATGGTATCTTGAAGTGTCATCGTTTTCAGGTGTGATTCTTCAGCTTCTTTAGTTATTGCCTTACTTTCTTTCTCTAGTTCAGAACACTTATTCTCGAATTCCTCCATTTTCTTCTTCAGCTCACTTAGCTCATTCTACGCGTTCAGAATAAAAATTATATCATCAATTTAAAGAACATTAGAATTATGTGTGCACTCGTGCGTTTATATTATCATATGCGTAACAATCTTCCTCTCTGTAAATTTTTAAGTAGGGAGATTCATGCCTCTCCTTCTGTAAAATTCTGTTATGCGGTTATCAAATCATTTACATCTTAATCCATATTTATCATTCATGGTGTAATAATAAGATTGCATCTACGTTGTTAATGCATGCTAGATTCTGACCTGGAACTTCTATCATCTGTAGAAAAAAGAGAAAACTTGCTAGGCATATTTCCAGCACAGTGACTTGTTGGCTCACAGTGAAAATAGATTGTTAAGAATTCTTGGTCTTAACCCTAGTTAGTTATTTATGATGATGTATAAAGCTCCAACTTGTGTTAGATTCGTCAATCAAAGCAACATAATGTAATGCATTGATATTGCTATAAGATGATAGTGTTGAGAATTTTGACCGGTTGACCGGTGATATACTGATATTTGCTCATAGGAGGCCAAGCACACTGAGACACGGTATTTTACGTGGTTCGGCAAAACCGCCTACATCCATGGGAGAGAGTCTATATTATTAGAGATCAGAAAAAGGATACAAAACAAATACATGGAAGAGAAGGATCACTTCACTCTACTCTACTCCCAGCTCTCTTTACTGCACTTGCAGCTGCTGCAATGGCAGCAAGGCTGCTGCCATTGTAACTCTCTCTTTCTCTTTACTCTCTTCATATTCTCACAACCCTATTCTCATTTTACTCTCTCTCTCTCTCTCGATGCCCTTTTATAGACAACAATGACATCTCCTCAACAATGGCTGCACATGGGGT
>NW_011500173.1:51621-61454 GCF_000495115.2 Populus euphratica | reverse complement strand
TTGCATCCTGCAGCATTTCCAAGCTTACCATTTTGAGAGCGTCTCCAGTCAAGTTTACAGGTACTCGCTACAAGAGTTGCGCCTGCCCTCTGTTCCACCCTAGGAACCACGCCTTACTTCTCCATGAGTCTCTCGCTCTTAGTCTCAAGAGTCCAGGTAGCTTTCCACCTTTAACCATGGGGGCAGCCCATTAAAGATTGATCCATATATGTCTTAATACTCTGAGTATTACAATGTCTTCACCAAGCTCACCACCTTGACAAGAGTCAACTTGTTCCCGGAACCTGCGTATGCCCTCTGCTCCTTCATAGCAGCCGCGTCTTAAAGCTCCATAAGTGACCCACTTATTGTCCAAGGCAAATGTCTTCTAGCTCATTGATCTTTAGCAGGAGGACAATATCCATGAAAGTCAATCCTGCATTTGTCTTCATACTCACCATAGCCACTTCATAGGCTATACACTTGTCCACTCATATCTAGCCATCTCATTGGCTCTGGGGCGTTCTGAACTTGACTCATATTATGACCCACACACCTTCTCTTCAAATGTCTCCGTTCATCGTCATACGGTGGTATGAAATGGGGCTCTTCTATCACGGCCCTCACACCTTCTCTAAGGTGTCTTCGCCTTTTATAGGCGATTGCATCCTCCTTCAATTGAGATGCTTCAAAGTGGCTTTATAAATTCTCTGCCACTGATTACATAGAAAGAGAAAGTTGCGGTATACTCCTCGCAATCCTCCACCTCGATTTCTATGTTTGGAGCTTCTACGTCTTTCATCATTACACTTGACAGCTCCACCTACACCAACTCTCTTTGGTGTCTTCGCCTTTCATCATAAGCGGTTGCCTTTTATCACAGGCGTTTGCACCCCCTCAATTAGATGCATCTACAACAGCTCATCTTTCCATCCTTGCATGCATTGGAAAGGTCCTCGCTTGTTGTCTTTATCAAGAGCACAAGAGACTTCTTATTGTACAACTTTTTCATACAGTCTCTGCTCTGAGCTTCATCTGGGAACTCTTCTTCTCCTTGCACCTGTTGTCTCATTATAGTACCTCGTTGGATCATTCGGGTGCTCCTGCACAATCTCCATGTGTCCTCGTGCATTTTCTGTTCTCCAGATTTCTCCCTATTCCTGGCTTATGTTTGACAGTAGCTCATCCTGTCACAACATCTATCCAAGTCAAAATAGGGTGCCAATCTTCATTTCCTTGATGTATTTCTCTACCATTATCAGGGTCTTCATTAATTCTCCCCTCGAGAAATTACAGTCACCGAATCTAACTTTCTTGGAGAAATCACCACTCCATCAGATCCTTGATCATACGGAACCCAACTGTTCCTTTGTGCCGTCATCCTGCTAGTCTTCAACAGTTTCATAACAAACTGTCACATATACGAAAATAGTACCGTATGGATAATCCTTCCACTAAGCAAGTTCCCAGGAAAGATTGGAGGGGTCACAACGATCCCGCTTAAAACCCAATCTCCTAGCCAGAACTTGAAATCGTCCAAATCGCACTTCAGACGACTAAGATTTGATCAAAACAATTTTGTCCTGATAAACGCTCCAGATTCAATCTCAGAACCGGTTGCACGTAGACTCCGCCACACAGAATCTTGTCCCTCGCCTCACGGCTCGGCTCAGCTCCAAATAAGCTCAGCTCGGCTCGCGGCTGGTGACGTGGCAGTGGGCCCCACAATGCTGACGTGACTGCTGGCTAGTGATGACATGTTATGCCACCTGTTCATGCTGACGAAACTGTGATGTCATCAACATTCGGATCTCGCACTTGGGTCAGATCTTTTGGTATTTGGGTCGGGTCAGCCCATCCGGGTGAAGAAGACGCGTGTGACACGTGGCGCGCGTCTGTGCTCGTGGCCAGCCACCCCGCCGGCACGTGACGACTCGTGCGACAGTTTCCGACGTCTAATTTCGACGCGGTGACGCGGTTTTCACCAGTGGCTTCGTCTCTTCCTTCTCTACACAGTGGTATGGTCAAAACACAATTTTGAGAACTTTTATTTTTGAGCAAAATCAAACACCACTTTAAACTATGTGCTTTGATACTAATTATTGGGAATTTCGACTGGTGATTTAAACCATGTGCTTTGATACTAATTATTAAGAATTTCGACCGGTGATGTACTGATATTTGCTCATAGGAAGGGAAGCACACTAAGATACAATATTTGACGTGGTTTGGCAAAACCGCCTACATCCACGGAAGAGAGTCTATATTATTAGAGATCAGAGAAAGGATACAAAACAAATATATGAAGGAGAAGGATCACTTCACTCTACTCTACTCCCAGCTCTCTTTGCTGCACTTGCAGCTGCTGTAATGGCAGAAAGGCTGCTGCCATTGCAACTCTCTCTTTCTCTCTACTTTCTTCACATTCTCACAACCCTGTTCTTATTTTGCCCTTTCTCTCTCTCTCGGTGCCCTTTTATAGGTAACCATGACATCTCCTTAACAATGGCTGCACATGGGTTGATACATTTGTTAATGGTGGGTGCAATTATCATTGACAAATGGTAACTCTATTTCTTAGGATAGGTCCCTATTAATGGCAAATCTCAACAGTTTGGTCGTTGAACTGTGTCAGATGTTACCTCTAGTTCATCATTCTGATTCTTGAGTAACTCCAGCTTGGTGTTGTCCACAACCGGCACCTCTTTAATGATCGGTGGAGCTTGTTCTATAGCTAACTTTGCCTCTTCTTTCTCCCGGATTATTTCGGCGTGGGCTTCATCTAGTTGGCCTTGCATTTCATGTAATGAACTTTGCAGTTTTACAATTTCTTGCCCTTTAGCTTCTTCTAGATCAAGCTACACAAAAAAAAAAAAAGTCAAGAACATTTTTAGCAAATTTCTTGACAACTTTAGACTCTTAACTAGTGTTTAAAGTTTTTGGCTCTGGGCATTTGGGGGGAGTAACTGACTGTTTATACAACTGATTATGAATCAACATATGCAAGGATGCATGTAGGACGTGTTAAATTTGTAGGTGATAATTTTCCTGCACTGTAAGTGAAATGCCATTTAAATTTGTTGATGAGTAGTGTTCATTTCTAAATTTAATGGTGCTTTTGTTAAACAAAAAAATCGCATTTCATTTTTGTTGCACGATAAAACTATCACTCTCCTAATATTCTCACTTTTTTGGCACTTGAACGTAAAATATACCCGCAAGTGCTTTTCAAATTCTAGTCGCCATGTGAGCTCTTCAACACGCTTCTCTAGCTTGTCCTTAGCTTTTTTAAGTGCCCCTGTTTCTCTTGCAGCCTGCATCAGTATATTTTTATTTCTATTGTGAAAACACCGACTGTAATTATAGTGCAACAGAATAGTTGAATGTCAAGAAATGGTAGAGAAGTGCAGTTAAACTGCCACAGATAGTTAGCTCACCATCCTGAGCTTTCTAAGCTCCTTCCTGGCTGTCCTTGCTCTCGAAAGACATTGCAACGCTAGAGTTGCCATCTTATGCTGCTTATACGAAGAAAGAGAACGATATCTTCTCCAGCGAGTCTATAAAAATAAAGATATGATAAGATAGGAAAATTATTAGTCAGAAATTGTTCATCTGAATGTTTTGGCCTTGCTTATTCTTGTGCATGTAGTGAGAAAGAAAAAAAATCCGAACAAATTCCATTTTCCCCAATGTTTATCTGATCTCATGTTTACTCTTCTGTTGGCATTATATTTTCTTAATTTTCAGCTCTTCATTTCATTCTATTTCTAGTCACATACTTCTTGATCCCCTGTGATTTACAACTTCTGTTAGAAGCTCATCCTGAGAGTGCGTCACCTGAATTATAATTGCAGTCTTGATTCTTCTTCTGTATCTGTATTCATTACGTGCTGCCATTGCTCGCATTCCAGTTTGGATAACTTTTGCTGATGCTTGCAAGTTAGTGTAAAATGTTCTTGCTCCATGAGCACGGACATTCTTTTGTATACGGATAGAAGCTGCTTCCTTCCTCATCTGTTCATAGAGCTTACGTGCAAGTTGTGCTGCACAAGAGGCAAGGCAAATCGAGAATTTTCATCTTTCGACTTCTATTCTTTCTAGGCAAGGACTTCAAATGGTGGTCTGGCTCATTTTCAATTGGGATCAAGTCATGGACACAAAATCTGACTTTTCTATAGAAAATCATAAGGAATTCGACCAACTCAAGCACAACTAGTTTAGAATGGCATGATTCTGTTGCCCAACTATAACATGCAAAACTAATTAACCATTCCTCATCAGTGCAAGTTACTTCAGTCGGATGGTCTGTTTGCCTTTTTGTTTCATAGGGAAAGATATAATTACATGGGGAAAAGAGAGCTAACCTCTCCAGAGTTTCTACAGATGAATTGTAGCCCTCCTTAGGGTGATGAACTCTTTTCTGGTCAGATATGTCCGGATTTGTCTCTGGATACGCCTGACAGCATTAGCCAAAACTTCAGCTCTTCGTGCATCTAACTCAGCCATCTGCCCAGCTCTGAGGAACACCTTTGTCTTCCCAATCTAAACGAAGCATTCTGGGGGGGAATGTTACAATAGCACATCATATTTTGTTTTTTACTTGTTACATAGTTTATGAACATTGCTCTTTTTTCTGCTATTTTTTTAATATATACATATCGTGATCAAACATACCTGATAGCCCGTTAAACCCATCCTGTCCAAGATGGCAACACATGCTGATTTTTCATCAGATCTGCCCAGAAGAAACAGAGAATGTTATGGTTGGACAAATATGAAGTTCAAGCTACTTTAGGTGTTGGAGAATAGTTAGTGAGGAACAGCTGAGTACATATTCTAACTCAGCTGTCACCTACTGCAGTCAGCTTCTGTTAGATAAGATACAACCTCTGCTCAAAATGATTTTTGTAGCTAAACAGTTCATTACTCTCATTACAGCCCTGACTTCGAGACTTCTGTGCCACAAATGCTTTATGCCAAATGACAAGTAACTGCACTAGAATTCATACCCATCTAGGACATCAGGAACCAACATTCCAAAACGATCAAGGAACTCATCAAATGTTCTTTTGGTTGGATAACCAGCACAACTTATCCTAATTGCCTCTAGTACTCCCTGTTGTAAAATCCACTAGAATAATCATTAACAATCGGAGAAACTTGATAAATAGTTAGGAAACAAATGTTTTTTCCCATCAGAAAAGTGAGATTCAAAGCTACATGTTCTCAATAAGGAACCAAGTGAATATATCTTACCCCACATCTTAGTTGGTTTAAGACATTGATGTTCTCAAAGATTCCAGGCTTTAGTACTGTATTTGGCTTAACACATCTTATGTAATGGGTTCTGTTGTATTCAATGTCTCCATTAAAGCTTGTAATTGTTGCTGGATGCTCATTTTAAGCTAAGTGTCAGTCACGGTCTGAATTATTTTCTGTAACATACAGGATGCTGATATTTCATGTGGACAAGCTTACCTTGAAGCGGGTACCAATTGAAGAGAACTTGGATTGCTTAGATGTCTCTTCAGGTTGTGGAGGGAAAAGGTTAGCAACAAAAGGACACTTGGAAGCATCTAATAGAGCTTGATGTTCTGCTACAACATAATCTTTATTTTTATCAAGAAACTGATCTGCTTGGTAAGTAACCTGCTCACAGAATGGCTCAATGATTAGAAACCTACAAATATATCTCATTTAGCCGGCTGTTCAAGAATAAGATTTGAACACATGGCTTACATCTCCCGCATAATGATTGATTGTGAAGTCTGTTCGAGCAAGTTCCGGCTTGCTAAAGCGTTTGTGAGCTTTATATGTCTGGTACATCTTCTGTGCAAATGTCTCATGAGTTGACTTGGGAAACATGCTGCATTACAGAGACGTTCACGCTTACATCTAATGATTTCAGCTTTTATTTGTTGCTCTTTACCCTATTGATTTCTTTAATATAGCAGATGGGTCTAAACTTAAAGGATATACACTTCCTTTTTTTTTAGATCAAGTATTCATACGTTTAAAAAGACATGTTCTACTTGCTTTCATAACATTTACCTACATTTCTGTAGCTTTTTAGTGCAAGCTTTTTTATGACATCGCTTACAATCACATAGTTTCCTCGCTCTGTTTTCATTAATACTAGAGGTGTATTAAGAAAATCAAAAAATTAATTAAATTAAAAAAATTAAAAATAAATAATTATAAAAACCTAATTATAAAAAAAATCAATTAAAATATTAAAAAAAAACTAATTGGTTTAGTTTGATATTGGTTTAATAAGCCTGAAACTAAAAAAATCAAACCAAACCCAACTGGGTCGAACCAAAAAATCAAGTTATTGAGTCAAATCGAAATTAAACTCATTAAAAATTACAAAAAACCACAAAAAAACAATATAGTTTTTTTTTTTAATATAAGATAACTGAACCAAACCGAAAATAAGCCAGTTGTATTTTGATTTTTGTTCTAAAATAACTGAACCAAATTGAAACTGGTCAGTTTAAACTGATTTTTTTTAAATTCAATTTAATTATTTTTTTAGATAAAAACTACACCAAATAAAAAATAATCACCCCTAATTAATATTACATAACATCCATAATTTTTACTAACATATAATTCCTTGAGCTATCATGCAAACTATGATGTATTAAGTGTGAATTGACCCGTTCATTTATTTGCTAAAAAGAATTTTGTTTTTTAAATAGTTTTTATATAAAATAAATTATTTTTTTATTTTTAATAGTATTATAGAAAATAAATTAAAAAATATTTTTTATTGTTTGATCATATCATGAGAAATGAGCTGTAAAATAACTTATAATTTTTTAAAAAATTTATTAAAAGAATGAATACCAAATCTAATAAATAAAAAAATTAAAGAAGGATGAAGCTAAAAAAAAATTAATTTCATAAATCATTTCAAATAAAATAAATTGCAATAAAAAAATAGATGATGGATAAATTAGATAAAAAATTTAAAAGATGATGAAATTAAAAATATATTTTAATTTTAAAAAATTATTTTAAATAAAAAAATAGAAATAAAAAAAGTAAAGATCAAATTTGATATATAAAAGATTTCAATTAAGAAAGGATAAGATAAAAAATAAATAACAAAAAAAAAACCAAAGTTGATATAAAATTCAAATTCTAAAGGAAAAATTAAAAAAAAAGATATATTTCAATTAAAAAATTAAAAACTAAATTTAATATAATTAATAAATAATAAATATTTTTGAGTTTTTCACAACTTTTTTTAAAACATTTTCTATTCAAGATAAAAGAAAAACATTTTTCTAGAATTAATTTAATTTTTTTATTAAAAAATATTTTTTATTAACTAATTTTTTAATAATATATAAACATAAAAAAATTTAAAAAAGTATTTTTCAAACAAACAACGGTAAATAATTTCACAACTAGATTAGGGCATATCCTTTTTCAATATGGAAGGCTATCAGCCTAAACATAAAAAAAATTTAAAAATTATTTTTCAAGAAACAAACAAACAGCGGTAAATAATTTCACAACTAGATTAAGGCATATCCTTTTTCAATATGGAAGGCTATCAGCCTATCACATATCAGGCTTCATCAAGAAGGGCTATTATACCTCCTGGTTTCTGCGGGCAGGGACATAAAAACAGTGTTAATTTTTCATGAATAGAATATTTTACTTTGAAATGCAACACTCTTACCTTCTCAATAAGATCTAAAACGTCCTGGTTGTCTATGAACTCTGCATAGCTCCAGTTTATTTCCTCCCTTGTATACTCTTCTTGCTCCATCTTGAATACATGCTGTGGATAGAGATCCATGTGTGCATGAAAAGAAGAAGAAGAAGAAGAAGCTTATAGAGATGGTCGAAACCATGCAAAGGAATCATATCCCTACCTGGTTAAAATGTTGTTGTAACTTTTCATTCGTTAGGTTGATACATAGCTGCTCAAAACTACAATATTTATTATATGATTAGATGTTCCTGTTAAAATAATTATTTGAAAGTAACTCCATATATAGTTTCCTACGTACCTGTTGATCTTGAAGCTTTCAAAGCCATAAATATCAAGGACTCCAATTATACTTGTTGCAGTAGGATCTTGACCAATTGAACTGTTGATCTTATCCACAATCCTGAAACATTCGATTGACTCTTTTTTTGTTAATTTCTTATTTTGATGGGATAAGAACTAATTCCAAATGCATAGTTGAGAAACTGGAATAATGTTAGAGAACTATTATCTGAGCAGTTTTTTTCGCAGAAACCATATTCCTGAGGAAACATTAACTATGTCCAGGATTTGGATGAAGTGCATATATATTGGCAAAACATCCTGAACAAATTATAAAATGCACTTCTGCTACTGCTTGCATTGCAGTGTCGAGAATGAAGTTACTGTTCAGGTGAATGAGTTTGATTTTCTTACCAATCAAACAGCCTTGAGTACAGAGTCTTGGCCATGGCATCACGACTTAAGACGGCTGAAGCTGGGTCCAGAGGTTTTGTAATGTTACCATCTGGAGTCACTATGACGCGCTTGCAAAGTGAGTCTTCCAGTGCCTTCTCATCACACCTAAATTAAAGTATTTTGTTAGATAACAAAGTGGCATCACTAGCGATTACAGCAGTATTTTTATTTTTATTTTGGCGGTTCAATAAGTCATAGTTCTAACATCAGTAGCTCCGCTGCTGTTCGAAGATGGTACAGTGATTTATCATCCTTAAGTTTAGAAGAATCAACTTCCTTCCCTTTGACGAAGTTGATGTTTCCGAGATGGAGGATTGCAGCTACTATGCGGAATATTGCATCCTGCAAAAGAGGAACCTCCCTTTGTTAATCTGGAATGTGTATCTCTACACTAAATTGTCAGATAAATAATCCATTAAGCCATTCCCGTATGAATGGGAAGAGTACATGCCTGTTCATCCTGGCTGATCCCGACAATATCCGTTGCATTTCTGGTTTCCAAATACTCCCTTGCATCATCTACGTTTGCTACTTCGTAACAGTTTGTTTGGTTCAAATAATGGAAAGTTCTTGGGTCCCCTAACTTGAATCTCTTGACATCCTGAAAGGAAACATCAGTCAGATAGCTTTTCCTGAAGGGCCAGGCCCACAATTCTTGCATGGTTTTCAGGAAATCACCTCTGGTGGTGCTGCGCAGAGCATGTAAAAACAATGGTAGTTTCTCTCCGGGTCAGAGACTTGGCAAACACGTGATCTTTCAAGAAGGTAAGTACGAACTGCAGCTCCAGATATCTTCCCATTCTTATCAAATTGTATCTCAACAAACTTTCCAAATCGACTGATTGACAACCCAATTTTTTACAAGTTAAACACAAAATTTTAGAAGAAAGTAGAACGTAGATAAAGCATCTAAATTTCATAAATTTCATCAAATTGTATCTCAACGTAGCTGCTTTTTACTTGAATCTGTATTCTGTAGTTTCAATACTAATTCATAAAAAAATAATTATGGTGGCATCAGTTATATCAATTAATGTTGGCTCACATATATCTCATTGAGTGCAAACCGGCAAGCAAGGTTATACAAGACTCCTGGTTCATGGAGATATGCTAATTTCATCATGTCATCGACTCCGGCTGGTGGGGCCTCTGTGTCTTTTGAAATATATGGATCAACCTAACACCAAGTGTAATGATGCCAACAACCCATTAGAGATGTATATGCTAATTTCATCATGTCATCGACTCCTGCTGGTGGGGCCTACGTGTCTTTTGAAATATATGGATCAGCCTAACACTAAGTATAATCATGCCAACAACCCATTAGAGGTGTCAATTGAGCCAATCATAAGAGCTAGGGCTAAGAAGCTTAAAGAAGCATTGAATG
>NW_011500173.1:25217-51291 GCF_000495115.2 Populus euphratica | reverse complement strand
GTTCTCTAAAGAACTGAAAACGACTTATCGAAGAACAACTGTCTTCGTGGCGTCATCCTTATACTTCTCGTTCGCGAATCAATATTCGTTGGGTGGGGGTTTTCGTTTTTAATAGTGCTGGTGCCTAGGTACAAGTTATCTTTGTGTCACACTCCTATCAAACCTGATTTATTTGGCTTTCCGGGAATTGGTATCTTTGCGTGTGGGTTGTGTAACCATGTGATCACGAGGTTCGCATCAGTTGAGGTAAGAATCAACAATGAATTCATGTTAATACCAATCAACACTTCGAACTTCATCTAGTTAGTTCATATCTTGTAGGCTGGTCTCTAAGAAGAAAGCTCAAAACAAAACAATGTAGCATAAATATTTGACCAATTCCAGACTCGGGAAAGTTTAACTAATAAAAGAGTGATATTCTATGAGTGATATATAACCTTGTCTCCTTTCCTTACTGCAACAGCTAGCATCTGTTATAACAGTTGTCTCATTGTTTCGTAAGAAAATTGCAATCTAATGTTAAACATCAGTCGATGGCCCAAGTATACAAGTATTCATTTCGAATCATGTAGTCATTAAAAGTATATATTATGCATTGTGTAATTGATGTTTGTTTATCTACAGTATACCTTTCCCTTGAGTATGCCTAGCTAGCATGCACACAAATCATTAAAGTTTCGTGATGCTAGCAGAGTCAGATTTGTCCAGTATATTCAATAGGAAAGTTAGAATACATTTAGGGTCACTAATGGATCTCTTGTCATTCTTTGGATCCTGAATCCCAAAGAAATTTAGTTTTGCAACTATATCAGTAGAAAATCCTTGTATCAGAATATAGATGGTTTCAAACTCGGAGTCCATATTTACATGATCTGAACTAGTATGGAAGAGATTGGATGATACAAGTTAACAGGAAGAAGTCATACAGTTTTTCCATCTGTGGTGATTATGGTGGCGTCTCTGCCCTTGATTTCTGTAACTTCACCATCCATCCATGCTTCCTCAGGATCCTCTATCCACACGTGGGATCCAACTATGATGTTTACTGGAGTTCCCTGGATCATCATCCAAGAAGAAGAGCATAAATTAAATTATTTCAACATTGTGCTTGCAAATCAAAGAACGGAGAGTGAATCAAACAAAAAACCATGATCAGGGAGAGCTTACCATATTGAAAAGATTATTATATGATCATCAAATAAACTTCAGAATGAGAATGAATATAGGAAGCAAGTGAAAATGTGATTGTTTTGAGAAAGAGAGAATAGAAGAAGAAATGCATTAGCTAGCCAGAATGGAGAATGGAAGTGTCGTTTTAATCCAAAGAAGGATGGACATATATCTTAGTGTTGGATTAAAGAAGTTGAAAAGGTAGAGGGAGTGCAGGGTGGTCGCAACTCAAAAGCAAAAGGTTGCAGGCAGGCAGCCACCCTCGCCTCCCGCTCCCACTCCATTGCCACCCTTTTTGCTCATCACACATAGGATGCTGACTTGGCGCCACAAGAAGCCCTCGCATGAATTACAATCTCTTCATTTCTTAAGGCACACGTAGTAGCTACAACTAGAATTTAATCCTCATCAACTTGCTGGTAGATACATTTATGCTATGGTGATGGCTAAAGTCATGGTGCTGTTCCATTGAATGATCGCAGTCTATTGTTTCTGGACAGGGCTCATTTTTCATAATTTGTAGTACTAGTTTAGCAGCATTGTTAAATCGGTAGGTAAGTTTAGTTGATTTTTCATTTCTAATTTATGATGGTTTATGTGTGTTAGTGCACTTGAAAATGTTATTAACTTTGGGTCCAAGTTAGATAATTCTAATCAATTTAAAATAATATTATTTTAATTTTTTTATTAAAATAAATTAATTTTAACTGAATTGATTGAATTTTAAATTATTCTATTTAGTTAGCTTTCATTGTATTTAATTTCAAATTTCATGGATAATTGAATTTAATAACATTACGGAGGGTTTGAGTTATGTGTTGGATAATTCTAATTAATTTAAAATAATATTATTTTTTTTAAATAAACTAATTTCGACCAAGTTGATTGAGTTTTGAATTATTCTATTTAGTTAATTTTTTTTAATATAAAATATGATTTATAAAGTTTACCTGCAAGTTGACTGGATGACTGGATTTAATAATATCATTATATGCACAAAGTTTTGAATTAATAGTGTTTTTTTAAAATTATTATTTTATATTTTTTTATTATCTTGATTTGTTTATATTACAAACAAAATTTTAAATATAAAAATTATTTTAATATATAGTTTTTAAAAATATTTTAAAAGTTATCCTTTGAACATTCTCAAATAGGTCTAAAGTCAACGAGACTTGGGAGAAAGAACCGAAGAAGGGGACGGATTGGTGATTCTCATTCATTTGTAAAGATGAAAGAAACAGGAAAGCTGATTTCAAGAATCCAGTCACAGAAAGACACCAGCATATTTCTCGAAAGGAAATCATGAACCCAGTGGACCATGACCACATGCACCCCTCTTTACCATTACCATACCTGAGGGAGAGGGCCCTTTGGGCTGTGGGACTTTTCTTTCCGGTGAGAGGCTGGTGGAGAGGATATGCATGCCGGTGCCGGATTTTGGCCATTTCACGTCGGGAAAAAAGGTCCTGCGCCGTAGGACCTCAAATACAATAAAAAAAGCTTACTCTTCATGACTCCAGCCGAGCCACTTTTGCTTTTGGTTTTTTATTTATTTAATGGTCATTTTTAATGTAGAATTTACTTTTTAAATAATATAAATTATATTTTATAATTTTATAAAAAAAATTTAAAATTTAAAATTCATTTGATTCTTCAATGTAATATTAAAATCTTAATGACCAAACAATTATGAATTTAAATTTTATAATCCCTACTTATTTAATAAAAATTAAATATAAAATAGTATAAATCAGTATAAATTTCAAGGTTAAAAGTTTTTCACTTGAAGAAATATATTAAAAAATAATATAAATCATATCTTGAAATTTCACTTAAAAACTTAAAACTTTAAGCTATATTGATTCTTTGACAGGATTTTAAATCATTATTTATATTTATTAAGGTTGTGCTATCAAGTGTTGGGGGATAAACTAAAACAGTATTTGCTTTTATGATACAATTAAATTATATATATGAAAAATCTTGATTTTTTTTATATTAATACTTTAATAGATGGATTGTTTTAATATATTAATATCAAACATCATTTTTTTAAAATATATTATTTTAATATATTTTTTAATAATAAATATTTTAAAAATAAATCCACCTCGAACCAACTCAACTGTCAACATGCTTTCATGAGATATGTTTATTAATTCATTAATAACTTGTTTAAAAGTGTAGTTATAATTATTTTTAAATAATTTTTTATGTTAAAATTCATACTAATAGATTTTTTATATTAGCATCTTAAAATAATTTAAATGATTGTCTTATGTTATTAGAGTGTAAGCTCTCTTTTTTTCAGTGTAAAAATAGCTATGTTTTAAAATTTATTTTTAATATTAATATGTTAAAATAATATAATAATATAAAAAATAAATTATGTTAAAATAATATAATAATATAAAAAATTAATTATTTTAAAAATATTTAAAAAAAAAACTCACCTTTTTAATTTTCATCCAGGATGTGGGGATTGAGTCTTAAAAAAAATGGGGCTCTGTACTTTGCATCTGTCCGGAGGCTGGGCGCTCTTGCTGTCCTGACTCCTGACTCCTGAGACAGAGTTAGTGATGATGCACATGTACATGTTGGCTTGCTTTTAACCCCTAATCTTCCAATGCCAGAACATGCTAGATTGGACACCAGAACTCCAGTTGGATGGAAGAAAGCTGCTCTTTATTATGTCTTCTGTTAACATGGGCAGATCAAGAAATTGTCAGGAGAGTCGGGTTTAAATTTAAATTTTATCAATTTTTATTTTAAATACTAAAGAGAAAATTAATTTTTTTTATAAAAACACAAAAACTCAAGCCCCACCAGTCTCCCCTACGCATCAAATATTATTATAAATAAATATATCAATGTTCTATCTAGTCTAATTTTATGTATTGAATGTTATCATATTTTTATAATCTATTGGGGTAAATTTTTTATTACCAGAACCTCTCTTGCACATATTTTTCTATATTCTCTTATAGAAAGGCTTCTAAAGATCTTGGTTTATCCATCATCAAATATCTATATTTTATATCATTAAATGTCTATATTTTATATTAAAAAATAATATAAATTATATTTTAAAATTTTATATAATAGTTTAAGTTATTGTATTGAAATAGTTCTTTGATAAGATATCAAAACTTTAATGATTAAATAATTATGAATTTGAATTTTATTATATTTTTATTTTTTTCTAATAAAATATAAGATAATACAAGACTTTACAAATTCCAGATCAAAAGAGCTTTCTTTTTAATTAGAATATTATAAAATAATAAAAAATTATTATTAAAATTTTACTTAACAATTTAATTTAAGTTATTTGGTTAAAAACACAAATATATTTAATTATAAATTGTTTGAAATCATTTCGCTAATATAAGTAAATTTAATTAGAATATTTAATTTAAATAGCATTAATAAATAAATTAAATTTATACATCTAGAAAAAATAAAATTCAATTTATTTTATTTTATTTTTTATATTATCCTCGTCGTCTTCATTTTATTATTTCAAAGATCTCTTAAAAAAAGATGGATAAACATTTATGTTGAGAAGTTAGTTTTAACGTTAATTTCTTCTTTTTGGTGTAGTGAATTAAAAAAGTTGATTTCTAATTTATTTTTATTTTTTTTTTATTATGAGGGTTTTTTTTGTATAGTTCTTGTATTGCATTGGAAAAAAAATCATTTATAAAAAAATAATTTCAAGTATCATTGTATTTATATAATTTCAACACAAAGTTTATTAATAAAAGTGTTGATATTAATATAAAACCCAATAAAAAAAATTAATATCCATGTTCGAAATGTTTTTTAAAAAAGCTATATATATTTATAATAGTTGAACCTTTTTTTTCCTTAAATTTTCTTTATTTAGGTTTATAAATTTATTTTTTAGCATCTGGATTCGTATTTGTATTTATTTTCATTTGACAGTGATTTCCCTTATTTGTTGTTTTTTTTAATAAATCTTTTGAAAATATTATTTCTGGCTGAGGAAGAAGATTGAGATTACTGGACAATCATGAATCTTTTATCAATAAAGTCTAATAACACAGTATGTTTACTCCATTCATTTATAATTATTTTAATAATGTGTTCTTACTAGTCCCATCATGGTAATTATAAGATTACAGGCTTCTGTATCTTGAAATTATTTTACTTTATATGTTTCAATTTTATCGGTTTATTTTAAATTATTAATGTGCTCACATTAAAATTAAAATTAACACAACAAAAAATTTAAAAAATTAAAAACTTTTGAAATCTAAAATTATTTATCAACATCATTCGAGTAGACAGATAAATCTTGTTTATTTTTGTATTTCAAAAATGATTTTGAAAAAATTTAAATTTAATTTTTTTTATTTTAAATTAATATTTTTTTTATTTTTATATTATTTTGAAGCACAAATATCAAAAATAATTTTTTAAAATAAAAAATATATTTTTAATATATTTTAAAATAAAAATTATTTTAAAATAAAACAAAAACTAAATTTACAAACACAACTGTATATGCATCATTGCTGTCGCTATTAAATTTAAGTGATAGAGAAAGAGGAAACTTTCTTGTTGTGCATGTGACAAGTCAACCTCTATCTATATTTATCTCATCACCAAGCAATGGTCAGGTAATTTTGATTTTTATATTTTAATTTGATTGTCATTATTAAAAAGATTATTTGGTAATGTGATAATGATTGATTTTTAGAATATTTTTTTATTTGAAATTATATTAAAATAATATTTATTTTTTATTTTTTAAAATTTATTTTTAATACTAACATATTAATTTTTTTTGTAGACACTGAAAAAATATATAAAAAAATAAAATAAAATTATTTTTAAAAAACCTTTCTAAAACACCATAAAGATTTCATAAAATTATTTTTGGGTGGGAGGGGGGAAGGCTATCTAATTTTCGAATTCCAAAATGTCATCACGGGAAGTGAACTGGCAAGAGGATAAAAAAAAAAAAAAAAGAGGTGATGCTGTCCTTTTCGACTTTTCAGTTTTCACCAAAAGGCGTAATTGAAGCTAGCTAGCTAGCTATCATAATTCCTTGCAGAAACTTCAAAAGGTTCCTGTCACAAATTATTAACCCATGATCAATAAAGTATAAATAAAATCACCATTGAAAATTATACATTTCCTCAAAACCATCCTTTTGCCCCCACCAGCATAACTGTACAATTCCCCCGCCTCACTTGGCAAATTCTGGATTCGTCTCCGTGTATATATAATGAATAAAGCATTAAGTGTTCGTTAATTCTCCACTTTACAGCAAAAGCAAAGCACAGGGAGCAAAAGAGGTGAGGGAGGGGGATATTCATAAGATAAGCGTCGGCAATCTTTATTGGATTGTAGTGGGAAACCATTTGTCTGTATATGAAGTGGTAGGGAATGGATCAAATCAAGAGGTGATTAGTGGGGGTAGGGGGGTGCGCAGGATAAGCTGCGTTGAGCAGGCAGGAAGGCAAATCAGGTCTCAAACGTGGCCACTCACTCCCACTACTATATCTCTAATATCTAGTTGGCAACACCACAATTCCATCCTCGTCCCAGATGCTAACACCGCTACAACCTCAACTTGTTGAATTATGAAACACTGCTGCCTGTAGAAGCCTGCTCTTCGAACTTCCCAACTGGGCTCTGCTAAACTTGCTAATTTATTACTACTTTCTTCTTATATATAGTGCATTCCTGGTATCTTTTTAGTAATTAATTTGGTTGAGGGGTATACATATTAATCGTTTGGTAATGATGGCGGCACATTTACTGAGGAGGAGCTGGGGTAGCACTATCAGCTTGTTGATAGTGATTTTATTGCTATCCTGCAGCTCCCAAATGACATCCGCAGCAGCAGCACCTGCTTCAGGCAAAAGCAGCAGCAGCAGCATATCTATGTCTCAGCACAAAATGTTGGATGTTCACCAGCACTTGAAGCGCCTGAACAAGCCTCCTCTTAAAACCATCAAGGTCAGCTCCTCGTCCTACCTGATTATTTTTCTTTTTACTTCTTTCTCATCTCTAATCAATTCCCTTAATTCCCTTACTTTCTTCTGGTTGCTATCAATCTATTATTGCCTTTACCCTTTTCAAGTTGTTGGTCTTCATCATCCATTCGTTCAACTACTCTTGTAATAATTATTGCAAATCGTGTACTGTATAACAGAGCCCGGATGGAGATATCATCGACTGCGTCCATATTGCTCACCAACCGGCTTTTGATCATCCTCTGCTCAAGAACCATACAATTCAGGTAAGTCCACTGTTAATTGCGTGTGTGTGTAACAGCTAGCTAGCTACATAATTTATCTAGGTTGTTAATTAGCGTCCTGTGACTGGTTGCAGACGAGACCAAATTTCCACCCAGAAGGGACTAAGTTCGAGGAAAGCAAAAGGGTGTCTGCACAGAAAGCAACATCGTCAAAACCAATAACCCAGTTGTGGCACTTGAAAGGAAGGTGTCCTGAAGGAACTATTCCCATAAGGCGAACTAAAAAAGATGATGTATTAAGGGCAAGCTCCGTTGAAAGGTTTGGCAAGAAGAAGCCCACTAAAATTCCTCATCAACCCAGGTCTGCACAACCTGACCTCATTACTCAAACTGGCCACCAGGTACGTACTTCAAAGTTATATTCATAGTACTTAATCAATAATTATTTTAATTCAGTAGCTAACTAGCTAGCATTTAAGCGAACGCATAGATAGTGAAGGAAATTAAAGAAGCTTAGTTACTTTAATTACTAATTTCAGCTGTAGCTTTAACTCTCTTGGTTGCTTCTATAATTAATTTGTTCTGACAGATAATATTTGTTTTTCTTGCTTGGAGTCTTTATTAGCATGCGATAGTATATGTGGAAGGAGATAAGTATTATGGAGCTAAGGCCACCATTAACGTTTGGGAGCCCAAAACTCAGCAGCCTAACGAATTCAGCTTGTCTCAAATCTGGATCCTTGGAGGTACTTTTGGTCAAGATCTTAACAGCATTGAAGCTGGATGGCAGGTAGTTATTTTATCTTAAGTTAATTAATATTCTTTTTAAAAAATCATACATTATTATTACCATCAATCTGTATATATTATCTTGCTTGGTCTTTAATTATACCTCTGTAAATAACAGGTTAGTCCAGATCTATATGGAGATAACAGAACAAGACTCTTCACATATTGGACAGTAAGTACTACTAACTAATGAATTTGTCTTCGTTATTTTTAAGTATTATTTCTTGTTTTCATGATCAGTACCTTCATTTATTAAACATTAATAATGGGTTGGCCAGACTTTTAATTACTTATAATGGAGTAATTAATGTTGATTGATTGTCTTGTGACAGAGTGACGCCTATCAAGCCACAGGTTGCTACAATCTGCTGTGCACAGGCTTTATTCAAATCAACAATGAAATAGCGATGGGTGCAAGCATCTATCCTGTGTCTGGCTACCGTGGCTCCCAGTATGATATCAGCCTTCTTGTTTGGAAGGTAGACGAGTATAATTTAAGAAACATGTAAATTGATCTACCTGCATTTGTGTTTTGAAAATTAAATAAACGAAACGCAGAGAATCTCTGACATATAAATGGCGCAATGCATGTCTTTATCGTATTATGCATGCATCTTATGATGTTGTTTTCCTTCAAAATATTTGAGACCAGACTGTACCTGCATGTGAGTTGGCATTCAGTAATGTTCTCTGTGTTGTCTGTAGGACCCGAAAGAGGGAAACTGGTGGATTCAATTTGGGAATGACTACGTGCTAGGATACTGGCCAGGCTTCCTCTTTTCCTACTTGACAGACAGCGCAACGATGATAGAGTGGGGAGGTGAGATTGTAAACTCAGAATCAGATGAGCAACACACAACAACTGAAATGGGGAGCGGGCATTTCCCTGAAGAAGGGTTTGGAAAAGCTGGCTACTTCAGGAATATTCAAATTGTTGACGGATCCAATAGTCTCAGAGATCCTAAAGGGCTTGGCACTTTTACCGAGCAATCCAGTTGCTATGATGTCCAGAACGGCAGGAGTGGTGATTGGGGCACCTACTTTTTCTATGGTGGCCCTGGAAGAAACCCCAATTGCCCATGATCGACGACGACGATGTCCTCATCCATCCCTTTTTTCTTTTTTCTTCGTGTCTCTGTATTAGTACGAGTAAACTGTACATCATTTCTTATTCTTTAGGCTAGGGAGCTAAGGTGTACGTGAGCCTTTCTTTCCTTCTGCATGTGCGGTGTGCTGACTAGCTGGTTTCCACTCCCTCCAGATATTCCTTATTTAAGTTGTGGTATGAGGTAGAAGAAAGAGAAGAGTGATCAGTTTCTTTAACTCAAGAAATTGGATTATCATTTCTGTCAATCAACTTGTTTACGTATATTATGCTGTCATTGACTGCTTTCTCCATTAATTCTTTGGAGTGCAAATATATAATTTATTACTTGTCTTTTGTGGTGTCCATTAACTGAAAAGTGGGCCTGTGCGATGATGCTGTGGGACTCTTTGTAAAATATATTTAAATTTTCAATTGAATTCTATCATAAAATATAAATTAATGTGTTAAAATTTAGGTGTATTTTTATTAATTAATTAGAAATTAGTTTAAAACTTCACTGATGAAACTTTTAAAGATGATTTTTGAACTTGTCAGATTTGATTTTAAAAAAAAACTCTACAGTTTTATCCCTTCATCAGTTTGAAAAGAAAATCTCACATCCAAAAAATTAACGGTAGCTTTGATTATTATTTTTAACCTAATAGCTTTGATTTTGTGTTAATCGGTGTTTCTTAAGAAAAAATTGTGTTGAAGATGAGGTTGGTTGAATCTAATTGTAGTGCGTTGCTTTTTGACAATTGACAATTCAAACTCTCCCATGGTTTTTGTAGTGGTTGCATTTTTGTGATTATATAAAAGAGAATGCTAGACTTTCTTTTTAGTGACGGGAATTCTGGTGATGGAGAGGATTTCAAGTGATTATGTTCGAGCACTGCTCTTTTTTTTTTTACTTGGGTGAATTTTATTGCTAAAACATAATTATGGAGAAAATTAATTATGCATGAACAATAAATCTTCAACTAGGAGGACTGATAAATTTATTAGACCTTTTTTATTGTAAATTTGGCTATATTATTTATTAAATTTAGCTAGAAGAATTTATAATATATTTATAAATTATAATTTTATTATGATATTTTAAGTTGTATTATAGTTTAAATAATATGTATAGAATTAGTGAAAAATACTGAAAGACTCGTGTGGAGCTCAGAAAAATTCTGTAATAAGTGTTGGGATCGGATTAAGTACTTGAGCTCATTAAAAGTGAATAAATTCAAACACGTTGCTTATACTCACATATATTTATATTAGGTTTGGGGTACACGCTCAAGCATGTTGCCAGAGCCCATGCACCTAGCCAATTATAGGCTTGGGCTATCATGCCTGAGTCAATTTTTCTTTACCCGTAGCTATATATTGGGCTTAAGCTTGATAACCAAAGTTTAAATATGTTTTTTGAGCTTATTTTAGAGGAATTTTTGGGTCTATCTAGGATATTTTTAAGTTTATTTTATTTGAATATATAAGTGCCTAGCAATTTTCTTTCTCCTACTTTATATATATTTATATTTGTATTGTATTGGATTAAAAAAAATATAAATATTGTAGGTGTATCTAATAATACATATAATACTAATGTATATATTTAAGGTTGAGTTTGATACTCTATTCATTATTCCAAGATTGTATTTGTCCAATCCTAAGTTTTTATTATTATTATTATTATTATTTTATTACATATATTTAAATTAGTTTGCGCACAACTCGACTAATTTCACAGCCCGAGCCTGAAGCACTCTTCCAATCCTAAGCTTTAGATGTATTGTTAATGGTCAATCAAGCATTGCTGGTTGACAAATTTAGCTTTAAATATTACATGAACGATGGCAATGTTCCCGTCAATTTGCCAGTAGTTATTTAATGCAAGTGCTTACGATGATGTTGAGATCCGATGGACTGGAAGAGTGCTTCTTCTTCTTGTTTTTTGGGAGATCTCATCATGTATGTGTATTTATTCAGATGGCCATGTCGTCATTGTTATAGCATTAAAGTTTAAATAGAGATAAAAGAGAGGGAGAGAGTCTTTTCCGTATTAAAAATAGATAAATAGGTCAAAGATAAGTGGATTAAGAGTGAGTTTACTCATTTTAACCATAATAATAATGGTATCTTTATTTACTGGAGAAAACGCACTGGGCATTCCAGCTTAAAACAAAGGAGGGGAAGCTTCCCATACACACAGGCAGACATGAATGAAATGAGGTACAACTATTCTATTTCACTCGAAATATATAGGAGCACATGGATCGGAAAGCATTCACCAGAGCATTTCCATTTCAACTAAGTAATCCTGCAAAAGGAACAAATTTTGGTTAACATAGAGATGTATAGGTAGCTGCAGTGAAAAGAAAAGAGCAGACATTGATGGAAGTCATCAGAGTGAGAGAGTTGGCAATTGTATCTTACTTGGAACAATCAACATTGGGTGAAACGGTGAAAGGCAAGGTGATTCCACAGTTAGCCGGAAGAGCCTGTGCTAACTGGGGCTTTGGGTTCATTTGCTTGGAAGCTGACTTGATGCAGTTACAAGCTGATTGCTTGTCAGCCGTGGTTGATGCAGCAGCTTGAATAGATGAGATTCCCGAACAGCACGCAGCAGGTGGTTTCCCAGTGCCATTCATGAGGTAGTTCACACAAGGCCTCAGGTCCTTGATTACATCACTGCAAGAAATTGCAGCATCAGAAGGTGGAGTGACTAAAAGAAACATCATGAGAGCAGCCATGGCTGCCGCTGCTATACTTGGAGAGTTCATGGAACCGGAGGAGGTGAGATAAGACTAACTTGGAGCATTTCCCTTTACACTTGTTTCAATTTTATAGGGAACCTGGAGGGATACTCACATATACACGAAAGGTTAGAAAATTCTAAAATTGCAATGATTCAGTTGCTAATGAGTGCAAGAAAATAAAAAGAAGAAATGATCCAAACAAAGGAGTATAAAATTCAAATTAGGTGGGACTAATGAAGAAAATTGTCCCATATTAACTCATGCAAGAATGTCTGCAATACTAATTTCCTGAAACAAGACTTATTGTTCAATAATCGGCATCAAAAGGGGGCTCTGTCTTCTCCCGAGTCCCTAGTGCCTCAATTTCCCACTAGAGGCTAATCCTGTCGAGCAGTCCGAAAAATTCACTATTTCTGACCACTCCATCCTGAGTAAAAACGTTATTAGTGCTCTACTGAAGGATGAAATACGCAACTGGACGCATCCAGTTGCATTCATAATCCATTAGAGCAAATAACATCCGCAGGCCGAAAACCTAATACGGAATCCAGAAGTAAAGTCAAACCCTGAGTGTAAACATTTTGAGTTAGCACCATATATTATATCTAGTTCCTAGTTAAAAGTATAAAGAACAGAAAATCAATCTGACACTCAGTCTCCTAAAAGGATATCTCAACCATCCATAATTTTTTCTAATAGATTAATCGATAAAGTAAAGCAAGGGCATCAGGCTATTGTCTACGTTTACAACAGCCTGGCGGTTCAGAATTTTCTTTCCTTTGTGTTACTTATGTTGTTCAACTTAGTCGACTAGACATATTATATTACAACACAACAAATATCTTCCCCTACAAGTGGTGGTGTTTGTAGTGCTTGGTTCATCCCATGTGTTGACGATGAAGCAAAAGACTACCAAAACAAATGTCGGTGCAATCAGTGAGATTAGACTGGTTATGTTGCGGACGGGAAACATCATACGTTCATTATAGTGATGTTCTCTTGACTGCAGACAATGCCTGCAAGTATTAACCCAAGGGAATCAATGAGGTCTATATTTGTTACTCTTCCAGTTTCCTTGAAATTATGCCAAGAGGGCGCTAGCTTTTGTCTAAAAGCACATCAATATCACCACAAATCTATTGTTATTGGAGACAACTGCTCTGCTCGATGCACGACGCAATGAGGTCAGAATTTAGATGTATGCTGTCAAAATACTGAAGTGCTGCACTTTCATGAGGATGAACTCTGTTAGAAACTGCAACAATTGACACTGCTTTAAATTTCTAACCAGCTGGGCCTTGCATGTATTCTTTTATGTCCATTGATTCTTGAACCTTCTTCATTGAATTCTGCATTCAAACAGAAATACAAACAACGCAAAATCTTTGTTACAAAGCATTGGGACAATTCATTCAAAAGAAAATAATACGCAACTTTAAAAATGATTTACTTTAGCCTTGAGTAATGTTGCCAAAATGATTAGCAGAATTACCTATACCCTTTTTTAAATTAAGTTCACAATTACCATATTGTCACCTACTTGAAATTTATAGCATGCAGATCCCTTGATCTTACTTAAGGTTAATAGGTTAGTGTATATACGATCTAATCAATCAATTAATTATATATAAAATTTACTTTATTCATGTAAATATATTTACTTTATTTATAAAAAATTATTTATATTTAATATTCATCAAATATTCAATTAATAAATTAAATATTTGATTAATAAATCTAGAGTAACAATAAAGTTTCTAGGACAAAAATTCTTTGTAAATAAAATTATAAAATTGTTATAATTATAAAATTCCTATTGCATCAAAGTATTGTTTCTAATAAATATTCTTAGTTAATATTTTATTAAGATTAGATATTAAGTAGAGCTATTGAGACTGATACAGGTTATGTTTTTTTTTCTTTATAAAAAGAAGTAATTGTCCTCATAAGTTGGAGGATAAAGAATACCTAGAACTAATATGTTGATGCTTATCATATGACATATTCACCAAATTGACTCTCATGAGAATTTCATATGAAGAGATCATCTGTATTTATGAAAAGGCTCATGTAATGATTGTGCAAGCAATCCGTAGACTTGAGGTCATTGAGTTATTTTAGATAAAAGATGTTATGTTTAGATCCTGCTATACATTGTCCTAATCAATGATAACAAATGAACAGATATTGAGTATATCATGAGCTATATGAAAGTGTATAAGTAATCAAGAGATAATTAATCACTCTTTGTGAATTAGAAAAAATATTTTATATATTCTTAAATAATATTAATTGTAAATCTTTGAACAATGTAGAATGAGATTTGTAAAGAGTTTCAAATCTCATAAAAAAAGTCAACAATTATGGTGTTAAAAACAAATATGATTTGACATAGTCGACACACTTTATGCTATAATGTCTAAATTGAAAAATTATTGATGAAGAGATAATAATTACACTGATAAACTGATCACTGAAATGTTAAATCAAACTACTTATGACTTTTCTAATACTTGATTTTCAAATATAAATCAATCAATTATTGAATTGATAATAACTTAATTAATTTAATCTTATTTTATTAATGATTATGATTTATATTTGGATCAACTTATTAGAAAACTTAATGGGTCACACTTATAAAAATTATTGATCAAAAATTAAAATAGAATGATTAATCAAGTATGAATTGATTATAAATAAGTTTTAGAAATTAAGGACTAGATTGTAATTTATATAGAAAATTACAATTCTAAATCTAGAAAAATTAAGTTGGAACTTGATTGAATAAATTTTTAAAATTATCTTGAAATAATATATATAATATTATTAGGGGGCAAATTGATATTTTATCATTTATAGAGTTTTTATATTTTTCTATAAATAAAAAGTTATGTTTCTTATTTTTTAAGGGGTGATGTAAGTAGAGTATAGTACATAAATACATAAAACACAAAAGAAAAGAGTTAACATTTTAAGGTATAACAATCTCTCTTTTAAAAGAGTTTAAGATATTTTTCAGTAGAAGTTCGCGTGGATTATCATTGGAGACCGGATAATTAGATAATTTGTGGTTTTCAACAACTGAAACAAATATTTAAAATAAAAAACAACATCTAATCTTCGGGTAATCTTCACATAAAACCTTAAAACAACTCTAAATTTATTTAATGAACTTATTGAAACTCTAAAAAAATTAATTATTGTTTTTATTGAGTATATATATTTTAACGAAAAAACGAAAGTGAGGGTGGAATCTAATACCAATTCTTAAAATGAACAAGTTAGCAAATACAATAATTACCGTATTGTTTTCATAGCAAACAGAGAATCTCTTTCTACAGCTTTCTAACGAAAGTAAGGCAACAAAACTTCATCTACGAATGTTGAGGTTTCTACTTAGGAAGTTTCCTTCGTTTATTTATTTCTTTTCCATTTTTTTTCTCTGGATTGAATTTTTTCTGTTGTTTTTTATGCAAGCATATAACCTCAAGACACCAAACAGAGAACAGGCTACATCAAGTAGATGAACATGTCTTGGAGGAGTTTAAAAAGGAAAGACATTTGATTAGCGTCAATTACTAGAACATAAATACAGTGTATTACTCCAAGCAATTCTGAAGCATCTTACAGACAATTAACACAACTGGTTTCCACCAGAAGGAATGAATGTGCAAATGCGAAAGGAGACAATAATTTTCTGTCTCCAAAGTGGAAAATATAAGGAGATATATATGTAACTACTGAATAGAATCATAGATTAAATAAACGAAAGACGCATTAACTTGAAACTACTCCATTCCATTCTGTCTTCGAAGGAAGCATTAACTTGAAAATCCATTCTGTCTTCGAAGGAAAAAAAAAACATTTCAAAATAAATTTTATTACGGTAACTCTTAAATAAGTTCACACACAAATCCATATCCAGCATATCTATGTTCTGATAGCAGAAATGTCTATCGATTTGGACATTCAATTTCAGAAAATTACAAGGTCAACAAAAATCCCACACTTATCTAATCACTTGGATGAACTGTGTTGCACATGCCAGGGTTCTTGATGCACCAGAGAGGCTGAAGTGGTTCAGCTCTGATTCCTTTGTTGACCATTCTATGTCTCCACTCATTTAAACGATCCATTGCCTCTGCATATCTCTTCTTTCCTGACTCATCCCTGTTCCCTGACCATAAAGTCTCAGCCATTGCTGAAGCTCTTGGCCAAATCCGCACGTCCAAAACTGTTGGGTCTGCTTGCTCTGACCATAATGCTACTTCACCCCCTAGCACCAATTTGGTTTCCTCCGGAGTCAACCCATATGCTATGTCATAGTTATATATGGTTTGCCATGTTTTGAAAGGTCCACACCATGATCCACCATTGCCACTGCCACCACGGTCCACACCATGATCCACCATTGCCACTGTCATCACTTGTTGGTGGTGGATCATATTGGCTGTCATTCCCAGGAAAATCGCCGTGGCCACAATCCAAATAATAAAACTCTGAGGATGAGACAATAGCTCTGTAACCAGAAGAAACAATCAGTTTTGTGTTGTTGGGACCTTTATTCCATGTCTGTAGGATAGTATGCTCAGGTGGAAGAAATGAAGGGTCCACCTTGACATCAGCATCCAACAAAATATCTTCCCAGTAAACCACCGTGCGATTGAGGGACACAATGTAAGGGAAGGTTGTGTTCACAAATTTCTCAAGGAGTTGACTGAGAGTTCCATTTTTGGATAGGAAGGACTGAATGGCCGGGTCAGCTTTCCAACAGCCTGGGATGATTTCATCACCTCCAGCATGGAAAAACCGTTCAGGAAACAAGGCAACTGCATCACCAATCACATTTTTTAGAACTTGGTAGGTATTTGGGTTCAAAGGATTTAGCTGGCCAGTTCCTGGTTCTGATGCAAGCCGGTCAGCCCATTCACTTTCAGCCGGCCACCAGAACATGTTTGCGCAAGTCACGATATCTGGATAGGCTTCAGCCCACGATCCTGTATGTGCTGCAATTACCAATAATTCCTATAAGTCAGGTCTTTCAAATAGCCTTTGAATCAAGAACCAGATAAAAAAAGGATGATATATTCACTCCTCCATCGCGTTATAGTTACAAGAAACCAACTCTTCCCAGTGTGTTCAAACGATTTTACCAGTTCATTTTTCTTATTAACATTCCTATTGCATTTCACATTCTACTAGTTCAAACTGAAGAACAACTATTAAGTTTTTGAAACTCTTATCAAACTCAAGAACAAATATTAAGTTTTTGGTGGGGAATAGAATTCATTAAAAGAGCCTTAGAACGAGAGAAAAAGGGATGATATTGGTGGGGAATAGAATTACAATCTCATCGTTAACTGGACCACATTGCAAGAAACTAACTTTTTTGAATTCAAAATAGCCTTTTCTGGATCACATTCCTATTGCTTTACGAATTTGAATAAGATTTAGCATAAGTGCATCAAATAAAATGCTGAGTTAGAGCTGAGTTAAGTTATTGTCTCTCTTTCATTGAAAGAAGAAAAATCTGTGAAGGGAACCTAACAACTTTCAGGTTCGAACTAAAGCCAAATATATAATATACAGCATCAGTACGAAATTGATCCATTGACACATTGTCTATATATTATAGGAGAAATGCTTAATCCTAAATTCCTGGTACTTGTAGATTGAGTGAGAGATTACATACTGTACACAATCACATATCATTTTAGATAGGAAATGAAAATTCTGGCTATATATTTATGCATCGTTTGTTTGATCTGATAAACAAATGTGGAACCATGTCTCTGTAGTGAGTTCGGCATCTGCAGTGTCAGATTAATAATTTGCTGTGGAAATTAATCAAGAACTTGTATGATCATGATATCTAACCTTATCCCAGAAAAAGAAGGATATCTAACAAACTTGATATTTCACAAAATCAGTAGGCATGATGTTTGCCACTCTAGTCACTAGAGCATGTAATTAATTAATTAATTATTCCCGATCTCCTAATGAATAGAACAATTGATTAAGCTTGGGGCATTAATGAAAATAGTCAATATACCTGGAGAATCAATTTCCGGTAGAACCCTGACGCCATGCTCCAAACCAAACCGAACAATTGTTGCAACATCAGCTGGAGAGTAGAGCATGTCATTCCCATAAGACCCTTTTTCAGCAAGAGCAGGCTCAGATGGAAGCATTAAAGGAAAAGAGTGAGAATCGGTAACGTGCCAATGGAAAACGTTGAGCTTATTAGCACTCATGGCTTTGATGGTCCTCAAAATGTCATCCACTGGGTAGTAATTCCTAGAGGTATCCAAAATGATCCCTCTATGCTCAAACAGAGGCGAGTCCCACACGTCGAGCCCAACAGGGACAAGCAATGGTTTCAATCCCCAAACCAGTTGAGAAAACGTCTCCAGACCCCTCATGGCGCCCCATACAGTCTCGGCCGGCAGATTGGCGGTGGAGCTAGCAGTGGGGATGACAAGGGCGTAGGACTCGTCAACGGAGTGTTGGAGTGGGGCGGCGAGGTCTTTGACAGTGATGGTCAGGACCTGCAAATGAGGGGATGAGTTGGAGAGGTTGACTGGGGGAGGAACGAGAGGGCGGTGGTGCTCCGTGAGGATTTGGAGGCGGTAACGTTTGACGGCAGGGGAAAGATGTTGGTGGTAGGGGGAGGAGATAGTGAAGTTCGGGGAGAGAATAGTGGCGAGTGGGCTCGGCCAAGACAGGGTCCTTGGCTTCGGCCATATCCATTGAGCTGATGTTGCTGTAAGGGAGGCACTAACAAGCAAGAAAAACAATATTAAGAACAAGGAACAGCGGCTGCTTATTACCAAGTTCCTCGTCATGCTTACTAAATTGGATTGGTTAAGGAAATACTAACTCCATGGAAGAGCAAGCTACAGGAACATGTATATATAGGATCGAAAGAAGTAGCTCGCAAGAAAAACAGAAGTCCATTCTTGTGTTGTCTTTTGCTGGTACTTTGACCTGTTTTGTAACAAGTAGTTCTTGTTTGTTTGTAGGTGGAGCTTAGCAAGTGGCTTTTCCATTTGCTGCATTCTCGGACGTTGACGATGCTCTTCAATTTCTACTCTGGTCTCCGTCCCTCTAATTGCATAAAATTAATCGCATAAACGTCAGGCTTGCTTCACAAATGAGAAGTTAATCCTAGGGTTTGTTTCCTTCTCTTGGATTCCTGTTTTTCGATGATACCAAAACCGAAGAATGTTGCTTTTTGCGGTGTTTTTGTATTTTCATGGGATTCAACTGGTATTGCTGAATTAAACAGGGGCGGATTGATCTTCAAGTGAATGTTTTGCATCGTGTAGTGATTTGTTTTACCTTTTAAAAGCAAGATGACATATACCTATTTTGAGGGTATTTTTAGCATTTCAAATTTAACTGCACATTGAATTAATAAACTTACCCTTGGAAGTAAAAAAAAAAGGGTGTGAAAGGGCATTTGTGTATTTTTATCTTTTGGTTTTTGGGTAATTATCAAATTAATGGAGAGGTTGTTAGTTATTTTCTAGTTATACAATATTATTTACATAACACTTTCAATTGTACCTCCGTAACCAGCAGGTGTGTGTGTCTTCTTCGTTTCTGATTCGCTGTCAACAATTGTTTTTTTTTTTCCTCTCTCATTCAAAAATTCAATGCAGACCCTTAATTACTTTTGTTCTCAGAATCGATTCCTGATCTTTTAATTAGTATTTATTTTATTAGAAATAGTTTATAAAAAAAGAAATTGTTTCAATTTTATCCCCTCTAAAGTTTTTTATCCTTGAAATCTAGTCCTTAAAAAATTCAATACAACCCTTCAATTAGGTTTTTTTTTTTTACAGATTTTATCATTGGTCTTTTGATTAGTATTTTTTATTTGAAATAATTTATAAAATTGAATTTTTTTTAATTTCATCCCTAATGAATTTTTTCATATGTTTGATATGATTCAAATTCATTTAATCTCTATTTATTTTATTTCAAATGATTTATAGAATTAGTTTTTTTTTCGATTTTATTCTCCTTAGGTTTTTTTCCTATTGAATTTTTAAACTTTAAGACTTTTTCAGTTTAGTTTGATTTTATTTTATAATTTTATTTCTCAATATTAAATTTTCCGGGTATTAACCTTCTTGTTTGAGCTTGGGTTTAAAGTTTATCAAGTTATGATTTTGAGATATCAATTTAGGGTTAGGAATTTCGCGCTTTGTTTGTTTCATTTTTTTTTAATATATTTTTTGGTTTCATCATATGGTATTTATTTTTTATTTGCAATGAGATTTTTCTAACTTTTTTATGAGTAACACGAGTTCTTTTAGGTTTTTTTACTAGATCTACCTCTTTTTAAAGAAATTTTTTAATTACATTAAATTAATTTATTTCACCCTTTAATTTGGTATAGCCTCGGTGTTATTTGTTGGATATTACTCTTTTATTAAGATTTTTTTAATTAAATTAATTGATCTCACCATTTAACATTAAATATATATTTAAGATTCTTAGTTGAGCGAAGGAGTGAATTTTTGAGCGAAGGAGTGAAATTTAATAGTTTATGTCTTTAAAAGATTAACTGAGATTTAGAAAGTTCACTCGAATTTAATTAATTTCTTCCCTTTTTTTAGTTTATTTTTTTTAATTTCATTCTCAAATATTTTTTTCTCTTATTTCTTCCCTTTTTTTAGTTTATTTTTTTAATTTCATTCTCAAATATTTTTCTCTTTTTTTTTTTAATTTTCATATTTCAACATTGTATTTATTAAAAATTCAACTTTGTTATTTATTTTAGTTTTCTTTATACGTGGATATCATGGACTTAAAAAAAAAATATTTTGATATTGAGTTGATTCTTGATTTTGAAAATGTCTATTTTTATCATATAATTAAATAAAATATTTTTTAAAAAATTATTATATTCAAAGGAGTTCATAACTTAAGTCATGAGTTTGATGAGTTAACCTAAATTAATAAGGATTTATCTAATATATTATTGTCTTAATATTTTTTTAAGAAAAGAATCTATATTGAAAAAGTTTTAAAATCAAACTATATTTTTATTAGTTATCTAAGGTTTTTTTAACCTACTAAGTCAGTCGAGTTGTACTAAAACAATTTCTATATAATTTAATTTAAAATTTAAATTAAGAAAAAACAAAAGTATAATCGAGAGATTTCATCTTCGTGAGTTGAATTTAATAATATTATCAAGGAATTTTTCTTAATTTAATCATAATTGTTTTACATGTTAAAAAGCTATGGCTATTAGTGCAGGGAGTTATCTAGTTCTTACCATACCGATTGGTGCACACATGGTGGTATTTGTTTTCTAGTTTTTTTTTTTGTTAAATATTTAATTAATCTACGAAGACTTTTAAGATACTTATTTCATAACTACTAATACTTAAAATATATGAAATATATAAAAATAAATAAATAATCTATTTTGGTGCATCATCTTGGGGTCCTGCTGACTTCCTCTATTCTAAAAGTAAGTTTGAGAATGAAATTCAAATTATATACTTTTAAATTTTAAATTTTTTTGGTTAAAAATTATTTTTTTATTTTTTTAGATCATTTTAATATGTTAATTTTAAAAATATTTTTTTAAAAAATATAAAAATATATTATTTTAATACATTTCTAAATAAAAAATATTTTAAACCGTAATTATTATCACAATTCCAAACAAACCGTAATTACACTATAAATGCTTAAAACCCTAACAAATATATTAAATAATTTTTTGTACCAAAATACATGTTAATAATATTTTTTCATTTTTAAATAAAAAATATTTTAAACCATAATTACTACTATAATTCCAAATAAACCATAACTACACTTTACACTATAAGTGTTTAAAACCTTAATAAAATTATTAAATAACTTTTCATGTTAAAATACATGTTAATGATATTTAAAAAAAAATTATTTTTAATTTCAGTATATTAAAATAATTTAAAAATACTAAAAATATATTAATTTAAAATTAATAAAATTAATTTTTCATACCAAAATACATCTCAATAATATTTCCCCTCATTTCATATCCTGATCCCTTTGTCCTGCAGAAGACATCACTTCTAATCTCCTGTCTAAGTACGTATCATCATCCTGCATCCATTCAACATTCATTAAAATACTATGTGAGTCTATTAAATTAAAATCAGTGCTCTAATATCAGTTGTAATACCCCAATAATAATATTGTCAATATAAACAATTATTGATAAACCATTACTCCACACACACACATGGTATGTTTTTCGACAGAGTTTCCCATTATTTTTTCATACAATGTTATTGACACTTTATCCAATCATCCTGATCAACATATATGTTTTCATACCAATAATTATTTATATATAATTCCATTTATTACACATTCAAATACAATTTATTTGAAAGAACATATAATAAATGGAATTATATAGAAATAATTATTTCTAAGAATTCACAACACTTGAAGCCCACGCGCCAAAATTAACGAAAACACCCTCGCATTAAATTCTATGTCATTATATCATCTAGAAAACTACTTATAAATTTATCTTTTACAATATTCAAAAGAGAGTGATTTAATATGCATACCTTACACACCATTAAAATTTGCATGCCAAGTTGAGTCTAAAATACTTCGTTAATACATGGAACCCACCAAGATAAGCTATACCCTAATTCCTACTGATCCTGTCTGGCGGACCTAAAATAAAACAAATAAGTTATCATAATTTATTAAATTACTTAACCCATGAAATTTATTATTCATACTATAAGTCATACCTCACAAAATCTTATTCAGCATGATCCAACAAAACACGTGGAGATAGACAGATATTTTATCAAGCAAAACCTTGAAGAAAAGATCATCCAGTTTGTTTTTGTCAAATCAGAAAATTAACTAGCAGATATATTGACAAAGGCAATTTCCAGTAGAATTTTTCATGATTCACTTGACAAGTTGAACATTAAAAATATTTATGCACCAACTTAAAAGAAAGTATTAGCATGAGCTATTAGAAGTTACAAAAAAAATAAAACACCAGTTGTATCAACTTTCTAATTGCATTTGTATATACCAACTCTCTAGTTTCCAGACTTAAATCTAGGAGAGGCTGTAATATAAAAGTAGATTAGTTAAAACACATCTCTAAACTCCTTCCCCCGTATCTCTATATATAGACCGTGAGTCAATTAATAAAGGAAGTCAGTCTGCTTCTCCAGAAAATCTGAGATGTCCTGCAGAAGACATCACTTCTAATCTCTTGTCTAAGTAAATATCATCATCCTGCATCCATTCAACATTCATTAAAATATTATGTGAGTCTATTAAAAAATTGGTGGTATTTGCATGCCAAGTTAGGTCTACAATACTTCATTAATACATGGAACCCACCAACACTTCATTTCAACAAGATTTCTCACTTACGCATTATTTTTCATGGTATATAACAGTTATGAACACCTTAGACTATATTCTTCAATTCTCATCTAAAGAACCCTAATCTTTTATCCCTAAAAATCCCATCAAAACCAACTAAATCTAGTACGTAAAACATGTTTAATTGTCTAAATACTTTACCAAATAAAGATTTGAGTTTTCACCACTTACCGATCAAAAGTCTTCCAACTTCTATATATTTTTCCTCAAAGATTGCCGTCCTTCTCCCTCTAATATTTCACACTTGATTTTTCTCTTAAATGAGTTATTAAGTGTTTAATTGCACAAAATCTCACTTCTCTCACTTTAATTCTTGATTTTTTTCTAAAGTTTCTTAACGTTTTTTCCTCGCAATTCTAGAATACTCTCAAGCTCTCTTTGTTTTTCTTATGGCCGGCCATGTTGGCTATCTACACTTGTATCTTTTGTGTTTCCCGGATATTTTTTTTTTATCCAGATTCTGTTGTTTGTTCCTTTATGCTGAATTTAAACTCATCTATTTTCAATTTCATTTAATTATATTTCACTATTTTTTTCTCACTCAAGCATCACCGTCTGTCCAAGTTTTATTCACGTTTCTGTATTTTTTTTTTCTCAAATATTTTCAGAATTCTAAAACACATGCACCAAACATTTCATTTTATCTTATCCGTAGATTATCTTCCCTTTATGGTAAATATTTTGGATAATTTTATTTTCCCTTCTTTTTTTTAGGTGTTTACATTTTCTTACTTTTTTTTCACTTCTATGATATTTTCTATTCATTTTGAAAAAAAAAACATTTTATCCAAAGTTTTTTTTTAATGATTTGTTCCAATTCCTTTTGAAACTCGACTTGGTCTAAGCTCTAGGTCTTTTAAATTACGAGTCAACTTATCAGGTCAAGCATAACTTTAAAATAGTATATTTTGAATTTGAGTTTTTGAATTATTTTTTTTTCATATTTTTTCTTTACTCTCTTAATTTTTTATTTTTTTTAAGATTCCTTTGTGAATTTATGGCCTTAAGAATTTTTAATTTTTCCCTTCAATTTAATATTTGATAATATTTGAGATTTTGACCTTTAATTTTTTTTTATTTTTTATTCTTAGCCCTTTTATCAAATTTTAATTTATTTTTAATTTCATCATTGGATTTATAATCTTGAATTTTTTTCAATTCCATCTGTGTTTGCTAGTATTATTTGTTTTTGAATTTTTTTGTCATTGATTTTCTTTTTTTGGTTTCATCTTTTATTGTTTTGATTATTGAAGATTGACAATCATTATTTTTTTTAATTTTTTCCCTATGATATCAATTCATTTAATTTTTTTTTCTCTTTTAAAATACACTTATAACACTTAAGCATTGTGTTTTTACACTTCAAAAAAATCAGCTTAGCCCACAGCTAGTAACAATAGCTATTTGAAAAGGAAAATTATTGTTAACATTATTGTTACTCTTCTCAATATCTTACTGTTCTAATTATTCATTATAACAGTAATTTTTTTTTTATTTGCTCTTTTTTTCTTTTCTTTTTACTTTTCTTTTTCTTATTTTTTTTTATATTTCAACATTGCGTTTATTGGACATTCAACTTTGTTATTTATTTTAGTTTTCTTTATACAAGGTTATCATGGTCTCAGAAAAACATCCTCGTATTGAGTTGATGCTTAGTTTTGTAGGCGTTTATTTTTTATCATATAATTAAATAAAAATAATTTTTCTAAATAAAAATAAAATTATTAAATTCAATGAAGTTCATAATCTAGATTGCAAATTTGATGAGTTAACCTTGGTTAATCAGAATTTATTCAAAACATTGTAGTCTCAAAAACTTTTTAAGAAAGGATATTTTCTAGAAAATATTTTTAAAATCAAATCATATTTTCACTAGTCGTTTAAATTTTCTTTAACCTGCTAAGTTGACCAGGTCATGCCAGGACAACTCATATATAATTTAATTTTAAACTCGAGTTAAACAAAAAAGTATAGTTGGGAGATTTCATGTTTGATATGTTGAGTTGAATTTAATGACACTGTAATTTTTTTTAATTTGAGCATAATTGTTTTACATGTAAAAAAAATATGTTGGTAGTGCAGGGAATCAATTGGTGCATTCATGGTGGTATTTTTATTTAGTTTATTTTTTTGTTAAATAGTACTTAATAACCAAAGTTTAAAGTATGTTTTTACATGTATATTAGGCTGGGGTTTAATAATCAAAGTTTAAAGTATGTTTTTTAGGTCTATTTTAGAGGATTTTTAGGGTCTATCTATGGTTTTTTTAAGTCCATCAATTTTCTTTCTCCTCCTTTATATATATTTATATAGTAGTTCATTAAAAAAAATATAAATGTTGTAGGTGTATCTAAAAATACATATAATACCAATGTATATATTTAAGGTTGAGTTTGATACTCTATCCATTATTCATTTGGTATTCATTAAGTTCCAGCCGAATTCTCATCCATATTAAATGAATATTAAATGAATAGTAGATTGTATTTGTCCAATCTTAAGTTATTATTTTTATTTTTAATATGAATATTTGTATCAGCTTATATATACTTTAATTAATTTTATAAACCCGAATCTAGTTGACCTAATTGGCAA
>NW_011500173.1:8672-24851 GCF_000495115.2 Populus euphratica | reverse complement strand
AGTTTAAATAGAGATAAAAGCGAGGGAGCGAGTCTTTTTCGTATTAAAAATAGATAAATAGGTCAAAGATAAGTGGATTAAGAGTGAGTTTACTCATTTTAACCATAATAATAATGGTATCTTTATTTACTGGAGAAAACGCACTGGGCATTCCATTCCAGCTTAAAACAAAGTAGGGGAAGCTTCCCATACACACAGGCAGACATGAATGAAATGAGGTACAACTATTCTATTTCACTCGAAATATATAGGAGCACATGGATCGGAAAGCATTCACCAGAGCATTTCCATTTCAACTAAGTAATCCTGCAAAAGGAACAAATTTTGGTTATCATAGAGATGTATAGGTAGCTACAGGGAAAAGAAAAGAGCAGACATTGATGGAAGTCATCAGAGTGAGAGAGTTGGCAATTGTATCTTACTTGGAACAATCAACATTGGGTGAAACAGTGAAAGGCAAGGTGATTCCACAGTTAGCTAACTGGGGGTTTGGATTTATTTGCTTGGAAGCTGACTTGATGCAGTTACAAGCTGTCTGCTTATCAGCCGTGGTTGATGCAGCAGCTTGAATAGCTGAGATTCCCGAACAGCATGCAGCAGGTGGTTTCCCAGTGCCATTCATGAGGTAGTTCACACAAGGCCTCAGGTCCTTGATTACATCATTGCAAGAAATTGCAGCATGAGAAGGTGGAGTGAGTAAAAAAAACATCATGAGAGCAGACATTGCTGCCGCTGCTACAATTGGAGATTTCATGGCGCCGGAGAAGGTGAGATAAGACTAACTTGGAGCATTTCCCTACACACTTGTTTCAATTTTATAGTGCACCTGGAGGGATACTCACAAGTACACGAAAGGTTAGAAAATTCTAAACTTGCAATGATTCAGTTGCTAATGAGTGCAGGAAAATAGAAAGAAGAAATGATCCAAACAAAGGAGTATAAAAGTCATATTAGGGGGGATTAATGAAGAAGATTGTGCCACCTTTAACTCATGCAAGAATGTCTGCAATACTAATTTCCTGAAACGAGACTTATTGTTCAATAATCATAAGTGATGCGAACATTATATATAAAAGGATTCGTGAACCCACAGATAAATTTATTTTCTTTTTTAAAAAAGCTAACATTAATTTAAAATTTGAGATTCATCCAACAATAACTTGTTATGAGAACCAAGACTATAAGAAAGGCCACCTCCACCTTACACCTGCATTAAAACGTGAAAACACTACGAAGATCGGTTAACCATTCAATAAGTTTGAGTAATTCAAGAACCAAAATACGAAAATCAACACACAAAGAGCATACACAATATGTATATGACAACCTTGTTATTATTGTTAAAATTGAAAAAATTCTTATATAAGTGTATTTATATATAAACTTTAAATTTAATGAGTCAAACATGTATTTAATTTAAATAAAACCTAAGCTAATTAAAATTTGATATTTATATAATAACTTTATTATTATTGTTAAAATCGAATAAAATCCTTACATAAGAGTATTTATATATAAACCTTAAAATTAATAGGTTAAACATGCATTCAATTTAAATAAAGTCTAAGCTAATTAAAATTTGGTTTAAAATAATAAAAATAAATAAAACAATAGTCTAAGTAAAATCATAAACATGTTAGAAAAATAAGTTTTTGATCTTGCTTTTTATTGCATAAAAACTGAAGTATTTACCAATATTTTCTACACTCTTCTTTACTAATCCTTATTTCCTTCTTTTTACTCTGATTTCAATTGATTTTTTTTCTTCGTTACATGAATTTTAATCTTTTCTCTCCTTTCTTGTTCTTTTTTTAAAGCTCATTTTATTTTCACTCTTTAAACTCATGATCTCACATGTTTATTTGTCTTCCTCACTTTGTTTTCTCTTTTCAACTTTCATTGGTTTTATTTAAGCCTATGTAGCTCTCTTTAACAAAGATTTAAAATAAAAAAACTAGTCGAAATTAAAAGATAGAGAATCAAGAAATTAACATGAAATAAAAGCATAAATTGAAAATATATAACCTCAAATTAGACGAAGCTATAATACTAATTGATATGAATCCTATGAATATAAGGATCCGCAAACCCATAAACAAATTGATTTCATCCTAAGAAAGTTAAGATTACAAGAAATATAGAAAACACTATGAAGATTGATCAATCCTTCTATAAGTTTGAGTAGTTCAATCAAGAATCAAATATGAGAATCACTCACCTCCTAGAGCATATACAATATGCAACAACTTTGTTATTACACAAAATAAAATCCTTACATAAAAGTATTTATATAGGGTCAGATATGCATCCAATTTAAATAAAGCTTAAACTAATTTAAATTAGATTTAAAATAATAAAAATAAATAAATAAGATTCTAAAATTTGTTTTTTTTTTTACCTTTTGCTACATATAATAGTGAAAAACATCCAAGAGAAATAATTATTGAAGAATACTTGTTGAACAAAAGCTTTATGCCTCTTAAAATAAGAATTAATTTTTTACCAATTAATTCTTCTTATTTGATACGGAATCCTTGCAAAATAAATAAGTCAAAGGCTACCATATAAGTTTTCAATAGCATTAAAGATTATTTGTAATGAATAAAATTCATAATCCTTAGGGAAACAATGTCTTTTCTATTTTCAATGTTAAAAGATTACAGCATATCCTCTTTATTTGAGGGTAAATTTTTTTTTTCCAAAAATTTAGCAGAGTTTCATTTACATTTAAAACATCTTATTAACTACTATCCATATTTTTTTAAAGGAAAAGGAATCCTAACATGAAAAGAAATTATTTACAATATAAAAAATGTTCTTAAACATTTTAAAATGGTTAATTACAAGATAACTAAAATACTACATGCTAAACTAAACCCTTATAAATACATCAAGGTTTACACAAAAATATACTACATAAACATGTTAATCCCCTTTTGTTTTAAGTTAAATATTTACATAAGCTTCATGAAGTAGAGTTTTAAACTAATGATCTTCCTGAATGTTTGATGGACCTGTTACATAAATAAACATACAATTATGTTGATAATATATATATATATATATATATATATATATATATATATGTAATGAATATGAATGAAGTATTAACTTTCTATCAAATCCATAAGAATTTTAATAAAGAACTTATATTTTGCTTATAAATCTTTTAAACCCAATTAACACTCATTTGTATATTCTTAATTGAATACTTTTATTTTCTTGGATATATTAGGTGACCTTGCAAGGTTTAATCCTGTAATTCATTTCTTGATAATCCTATCATGGATGTTATTAGCCAGAGCTAATCATGTAAATCCTTTCTCGGCAATCCTATCACGGATACTATTAGCCAAAGTTAATCTTGTAAATACACTAGGTTTTATTTATATTGAATACGATATTTATTATAATTGCATTCACCAAAAGGATTCTAAATTGTATAAGTGCATATAGGAGGGAAAATCATGCACCTGTTTCGCCTGTCTCGCGACCTCCCCTAACAGAAGATCTAATCCTGGTTGCTCCTCCTGAATCACAAAGAAGTTTTGTTTTTTTTTTTTTGTTATGATTCCTTCAAGCTGATATTATAAAAAATTCATATTCATCCATTACTCATATGTTACTTTCTATGCATGTTAATTTCCTCAAAATAACATACATACATATATCATGTATATTTTTAGAGTTAATATATCAATATACAAGTGTTCGTATAACTCAATTTTTTTATATTCTTATTTATAGTATTAATGTGAAAGTCTATTATTATTGTCTAACTTTGAACTATTATTGTCTAAATTTCCAATTGTTACTGTGTAACTTTGGACTATTACTGTCCAATTTCCAATTATTATTGTCTAACTTTGAACTGTTACTGTTTGACTTTTTCGACAGTGACTTTTCCAACCGTTATTGTCTGACTTTTCTAACCATTACTATTTGATTTAGAACTGTTACTGTCTGACTTTGAACTGTTACTGTCTAAACACTCATCAGATTTTTAACTATATCTAAAGTTCTAAAACTCTATTTTAAGTGAGATTGATCTCATTAGAAAGTTAAGACACGAAGCTATTAATTCTAGCTTCTCTTAGGGAGGAGAACTTAGTTTTGCCTCTAAGATAGTCAAAATTGTTCATTTACTAATTAATCCTACTGCCCTACATAATCAGTCACACCTTGATCTTAGTTGGTAACCCATAACTAGAGTTTTACATCTCCAAATTGAGCAAGATCAGTTTTCTTGGTTAGCTAACATTCAAATTTATAATTTCTATAAGGAACCCGATCTTAATCCCCTCATACTCCAACCTAAAATCTCATTGAAAGTTAGGAGACAAGTCTGTCCAAATTCATCTCTCCCTTCCCTTCACACAATACTTTCATAAACTACATACCACACACATAAATTAACTTAATCTCAACAATAAGTACTTTTTTCCCAATTTATGTCTAAGAATCCTAACTTATGATTCAATATCAAGGCATCAATTCTTTATCGAATTTAAAAATAATATTTTTTAAGATCATGTTTAGAATACCTTATGTCGCACCCGACATCGCAGTAGTCTTAAAAATTATCATAGAAAAGAATGGATTTCTGGCATTTTGTTCTTTAATAGGGAATGTTTTTGTTTAAGGAGTCGTCATCTAATATTATAGTCACTAGGAACCCTAACTGGTCAACAGAGATTTATGGTACGAGACTAGTTACGTAAAAGGGAAGATACTATCACCCCTTAAACATCCTGCCTAAGGTAGGTTGCATTGCTGGTTTTGTCATAAATTGCTAACATTTTATCGGTTTATTTTATGATGATTTGCATGAAATATTCTTGACTCCGTGTGTAATATTCCTAACTTTGACGCCAGTGAATATTTAACTATGGATATTTCCAACTATGGTGTTGGTAAATATTACGCAGCTATAGAAAAAATAAATCTAAATTAGTGTTTTTTATTCCTGACTCTAGCATCAGGAAATAAACAAATCAAATAAATTTATTTTTTACGCATACACGTTCATATATAACTAAATAAAATAAAATAAATTTACATCAGTATTTTTATTCCTGACTCTAACGTCAGTGAATAAACCAATAAATTTACTTTATTTTATTTTATTTTTGCATGCATATTTTTTATGTTTATGTAATTTAAATAAAATAGAATCAAATAAATTTGAATCAATATTTTTATTATGACTCTGAAATCAATGAATAAAAACAATAAATTCATATTTATTTTTTATTTATACATACACACATTTTTTTTTTATTTTTTTTTTTAGGTTGGGCTGGACCCAGCCAGGCCCAAACCAATAAGAGGCACGCGTGGACGCGTGCATGCATAGTGCGAAGGTAATTAATTTATCTTCGCACAGTGCAATGTTCCTCTAAAACAAAGGCAAAGAAAAACAAAAGGAAAAACTGGCTTACCTAGTTTGCCAGAGACGATGAAGACGACAACAATGCTCCTCCTGAGTGATTGGGTGACACTTAACAAAGAACCCATTTCAAGCTTCCCTTTTGTTCTTCTGGTTTTGCTTCTTTGGCTGCTACTAACTTGGTGTTGTGAAGCTGAAGACGAGCGGCTGACCAACGCTTGCAGTTTCTCTACATTTCACTTGCGTTTTGAGAGCAAAGGCAAAGCTGAGAATGTTGTCCTTTTGCTCTCTCCCTGTTTCTCTATTTTTAGCCCTCTCTCTGTTTCGTCTCTGTTTCCTCCCTGATTTTGTTTCTTCCTCAGATTTTTAGCTTGTTTCGTTTCATGATCCCCTTCTCCTGCCTCTGCTCTGCTTTTAGGTTGATTTTTGCGTCTTTGACTCTGTATTTTTTTTTTGTTATGTTTTGTTTACTCTGTTTTTCTGGGTTGATTGCTCTATTTTTCTGGGTTCATCTCCTCCCCTGGTGCTAGGTTTTTTGCTTCCTTTTATAGAGTAGAGACCCACAACTTGCCCCTAATCAGTCCTGCCTTTGCAGGATTGTATCTTCCACAAACGAGATCGTGGGAAAGGGATGTGGTCCACGATTGGATCTGTTGCAGATTTTCAAGTCTCTAGTTGAATCAAGATAAAGAAGATCACACGGCTCTCCCACCAGCAACAACGACGTTTCGACCAAAAGTCACATTTTTTCACTTTGACCCCTGAACTTTGAAAATTCAGCAATTAGACCCCTAAGCAATTAAACATTTCTTTTAATTTTGCCCCTTTTTAATTAATTTCAATTAAATCTCTGAATTATAACACTATTTACAAAACAATCTTTAATTTCTAAATTGTTCGATTTAGCCCTTAATTAAATCTTTAACTTTTAATTCTTTCAAAATTGATCCATTAACTCTCAAATTTTTATAATTACATCCTCAAACTTCAAATTTTATGTTATCTTAACCCCATTGTAAACCATATTTAATTTTTATCATTTGTTCAAAAATTGGGTTACCTTACTCGGTACAAATTAAAATTTTAATCTTCAGTTAAAGATTTTCAACTCCCTCTTTTCTTCTCTTCTCGTTCAATTTCTTTTTTTTCTTTTCTTCTTGTTCAATTTCTTAGTAATCCTTCACTCTTAAATGTTTATCCCATATTTAAACTCTTAATCTTAGATGAGTTCTTGAAATTTTAGTGTCTCTCTCTTGATTTCTTAAGAATGGGTATAAAATTTCCTATTTTCTTTTCTTATGGTTCCTACAGATTTGTTTTTGGTGAGGAGAGAGTATTTATACTCTATATTATCCCCTATTTGCATTTAGACCCCTTTTTTTTCTTTAAGTGTATTGTTCTCTTCAATTAAATCCAACCCTTAATAGTACCAAATTTATTATAATGTCTTGAATTATTTCACCTGAAAATTTATATCCAAAAATTTCTAAATTTTTGTTTTTATTTAACCATATACATGAATTTCTTCACTTTTATTTATTTATTATTTTTCCTGAGGTTTACGGAATGACCTCACTTCATGAGTCTCTTTCATCAAATAGGAAGTATTCTAATTTACATTTCATAAAATCTGCTACTATTAACTATAATCTCAATCAGTCTAATTATAGAAAGTTAATTACATTATGATTACACAAATATTTACAGCTGTTTTCTTAACATAAATTACAAATATATATATGGAAACTAATGATTATACTGAAAATGACCATACTAACATCCCCCCTGAAATTAATGTTAAGTGATCAAGAAACATCAATTTGCTAACTAGAAACTGATGGTGTTGACGAGTTATTGATTTGGTAAACACATCATCTATTTAAAGGTCGGTGGAGATATATGGAAGAGAAATAACATTAGTATCCATGACTTCTCTAATAGAATGACAATCCACTTTGATATGTTTGGTATGCTCATGGAAAACAGGATTGGTAACAATCTGAATAACAGTCATGTTGTTAGCATGAAATTGGGCTAGTCTAGGGAAATCCTATTTCTGCAAGCAGTCCACGAAGCCAAACAACCTTAGACATGGCTTTATATTCAAACTCAGTCAAAGATTTGACAACACAATCTTGTTTCTTACTCTTCTAAGATATCAAGGAATTACCAAGAAATGTACACCAACATGTGATAGAACGACATATATCAAGACAACTTGCCCAATCAGCATCGCTAAAAACAATAAGATGGATAAAAGAACTAGTAAGGTAGAATAGGCCATGGCTAGAAAAGCCAAGTAGATATCAAATGATACGACGAACAATAACCAAATGTAAATGACAGAGAGATTGTATAAATTGACTGATTTGCTAAACTGCAAAAGAGATATTTGCAGTAATAGTAATATAATTCAAACTGCCAACTAATTATCGATATAGAGTTGGATTAGGAAGAACATCCCTGTCATCACATCGAAACTTAACATTCACCTCCAAAATAGTATCCACCGAAGAAGAATCTTGAAGACCAGCCAAAACAATCAAGTCCTTATCATATTTATGTTGATACTAAAATACACTAGAAAAAGAAGAATGAACTTCCAATCTCAAGAAGTAAGTAAGAGAACCAAGGTCCTTCATATAAAAACAATCTTGAAGATGGGACTGAAGGTTACCAATCAATAAAGAATCAGTGTCTGTAATGACAAGATCATCGACATAAACGAGAAGGAGAATAAAACCAATAGATGTCGTGCAAAGAAATAAAAAGGAATCATATTTTCTTTGCACAAAAGAGAAGTGAAGCGAAGTAGTGCGAAACTTATCAAACCATGCTCGGGGAGCTTGTTTCAAACCATACAAAGACCACTTTAACTTACACACAACTGATGTAGATGATGAGAACAAACCAGGTGGAGGTGCCATATAAATATTCTCTTTAAGATCACCATGGAGAAAAGCATTTTTTACATCTATTTGATGAAGTGGCCAACCTTGAGAAGCAGTAATGGCAATAATAATGCGCAATGCGGTCATTTTGGCTACAGGAGCAAAAGTCTCTTTATAGTCCACACCATGCTCTTGTTTATTTCCAAAAGCAACCAACCATGCTTTATATTGATCTAAAGTTCCATCACATCGAAGCTTAATTAAGTACACTCATTTACACCCAATAGGTTTAACAACTGGAGAACAAGAAATAAGATCCCATGTATGATTATCTTGAAGAGCTTGAAGTTCCTCGTACATGGCTTTCTACCAACACTCATGATGGACAACTTATGAGTAACATGATGGAACAATAATAATGGATAGTAGCAAAAAAAAAACATACTGATCAAGAGAATGAGATACTCTTGTAGAGCAACGAAGAGTAGGTTGATGAGTAGAAGGCTTAAAAGCAGTCTCAGGAGCAGTATCAGGTGTTGGGTCAGTCTCAAGAAGTGGCAAAATTAGTCGATGTCTTTCATACATAATTCCAAGCTTGAACCGCTCAAAAGATGACACATCTTCAAAATGATGAAGAATAGGAGAACAGAGAAGGATGCAACATGAGTAAGGAATAAATATTCAATTTTGAAGAAGACAACATTTCTAAAAATATGAAATTTGCTACAACTTAGATCATAACAAAGAAAACCTTTATGAGAAATACTATAACCTAAAAAGACACATTTAGCAGACTGGACAGAAAGTTTGTGTCATTCATGAGAAGGCAAATGAACAAAGCAAACACAACCAAAAGGATGCAAGTCATGATAGCTAAGACAATTATTATATAGATGATGGTATGAGGAATCAAAATTTAACACCAATGATGGCAATTGATTGATTAAATAAACTTTAGTAAATAAGGCTTCAATCCAGAATTTAAATGGTACAAAGACTTAATCAATAAGTTTCTAGTGATATCTAAAAGATAATGGTTCTTATGCTTAACAACCCTATTTTGTTGTGGTATATATAAACAGGAACAATGCGAGACAATACCTTTCTATTGTAAAAAAATCAGGAAATTCATGTGACATATATTCCCCACCCGAATTAGATCTTAATACCTTAATAGCAGTAGAAAATTGAGTCTAAATATAGACAAAAAAAAATGGCTTCAAAACAAAAAAGACATCAAATTTGGAATGAAGAAAATACACCCAAGTAAATCAATTATAATCATCAATAAATTTCACAAAGTACTTGTAATGAGCATGAAAAATAATTGGTGTAGGACCTCAAGCATCACTATGAATAATATCAAAGCATTTTGTAGCACGCCTGCCATAAGAAGGAAAATAAAAGTTTCACTCTTGCCTAATCTACATGTAAAACAATAAAAAAAAGCATCATGAGATGAAAATTTAGTTTTATTTCCAACAAACCAAAATTCAACAATCAAGACAAAAGAATTTGGATAGCCTAAACGTTTATGCCATACTTCACTCTTATTTTGAACAGTTATACAAGCAAAAGATAGAAAATGAGGAATGGAAAAATGCATAAAAAATAATCTTCCAGCTTTAAGCCCTTTTATGATTACTTTCCCCGACATTTGATCTTGCACAAAACAACCATTACAAGAAAAATGCATATCACAATTATTATCCACCAATTGACCAACCAAAATAAGACTAGTAGACAACTTTGGTGATACAAAAATATTCTTAAAAGTTGGAGCGATATCTCCAACCTTAGTAATAGATATATGACCACCATTAGTAACCTAAATTTGTGATGAACCATGATACTCATGCATATTTTTAAGCATACTAGATGAGTTGGTAATATGATTTGAGGTAGCAGAATCAGCGAGCTAGAATTTGAATTACTACCTTGCAGCTTTAAGGCTGAAAAGGCTATAAGAATCATCTGTTATACCATTTTAGGAATAAGTATTGGATGTAGCCATCGTAAATGAGTTGTCGAACACCACGGCTTGAAAAGTATCTATTCTACGATTTTGAGGACGAGTGGGGCACTCTTTGATAATATGGCCTTAATGTTTGCAATAATTGCATAACTTCTTTCTACAAATGTTAGCAATGTGTCCATATTCTTTGCAGTTATAGCACTGTATATTGCTCATGTTCCAACCTTTTCTTTTTGCTTGAGCCACAAAAGCAACTGCAGTTGAATTGTTCTACTTGAAATTGCCTTGTGTAAGAAGATGCTACTCTTTACGCGATAATTTCCCAAAACAAATATCCAAGGAGAGCAAAAGATCTCGATTCATTTAATTTGAGCAAGTAATCTCAAATTCAAATCGCAATTTCATTAAAAATTGATTGTGCTTGCTTTGTTCATGAACCTATTGAACAACAAAGAGATTTGGTTGGTATTTTGGCATAAATAATATCAGTATATTCTGCTCATAAATTCCATTGAAGCAACTTTGTAGAATCGATAGAGGTTGGATCATTGCCATCCACATAACCCCATAATTTTTCCCATGTGACAAATACTTGAAATTAAAATTCCCAAGCAAAATAATTCTTTCTCGTTAATCGAACACTAAACAAATCCAAAACCCAAAAGACAATTAAAAATTAAAGAAAATCCAAAAAAAAAAAACCAAGAGCCTTACGTATCTAGGACTAACCAAAACTCAATCAAGAAAACCCAAGAAATATTCAGGCAAGACAATGGAATGCAAATTCAAAAGTACAGCTTTGATACCATGTCAAGCTGGTTTGATGAAATCCCTTCATGAGAGTCTCTTTCATTAAATAGTAAAAATTCTGATTTACATTACATAAAATCTGTTACTATTAACTATAATCTCGACCTAATTATAAAAAGCTAATTAGATTATGATTACATAAATATTTATAGTTGTTTTCTTGACATAAATAACAAAATATGTATATGGAAACTAATGATTCTATTAAAAAGGACCATACTAACAATATCGTTCTTTTTTATCTGGATGTATTAACAGGCCTAACATATATATAGTTAGAAAGATACAAATGTATAGTTTTCAATCCAATTAGAATCTCATCCAAACTCCTCTTGTAGCTCCAAATAAAATCCAAAAAGTAGATAAAAGTATAGGGTAGCAAATTTGAATATTTTTCATCAAAGCCTATTGACTTAGCCTACTCAACTTTTCATGGATCTATTTCATTTAGGCCTTAGAATAAATCTAATGGACGCTTCTAATAAATTCTTTGATGTCATAGCCAATATCACATAAATCAGAGTGTTTAGTCTTTTCCCGAGTCCTCAGTGCCTCTATTTTCCAAACGAGGCTAATCCTGTCTAACAGTCCGAAAAATTCACTAATTCTAACCACTCCATCCTGAGTAAAAACCTTATTAGTGCTATACTAAAGGATGGAATACGCAACTGGACACACCCAGTTGCATTCGTAATCCATTAGAGCATATAACATCAGCAGGCCGAAACCTAATATGGAATCCAGAAGTAATGTCAAACCCTCAGTGTAAACATGCTGAGTTAGCAACATCAAATATTTTAATTCCTAGTCAAAAGTATAAAGAACAGAAAATCAATCGGACATTCAGTCTCCAGAAAGGATATCTCAACCATCCATAATTTTTTCTAATAGATTAACCGAAGAGAGTAAAGCAAGTGCATCAGGCTATTGTCTATGTTTATAATAGCCTGGCTATTCAGAATTTACTTTCCTTTGTGTTACATATGTTGGTCAACTTAGACTAAGCATATTATATTACAACAACAACAACAACAAATATTTTCCCCACCAACTGGTGGTGTTTTTGGTGCTTGGTTCATCCCATGTATTGACAATGAAGACTACCAAAACAAATATTGGTGCAATCAGAGTTGTCTTTGACTAAGTACACATTATAATCGATAATATATCTCAACAAAACAAATTACTTACCACTCTCTTATTCTGTCAAATAAGCCATTTTATTTCTGTATTGGTTAGTGAGATTAGACTGGTTACCTTGCGGACAGGAAACAGTGTATGTTCATTATAGTGATGTTCTGTTGGCTGCAAACAATGCCTGCAAGTATTAGCCCAAGGGAATCAATGCAGGTCTATATTTGCCATTCTTCCAATTTCCTTGAAATTATAACTAGAGGACTCTAGCTTTTGTCTAAAAGCACATCTATATTACCACAAATCTATTGTTACTGGAGACAATGCTCTGCTCGATACACAATCCAATGAGGTCAGAATTTAGACGTTTGTTGTCAAAATATTGAAATACTGCACTTACATGAGGATGAATTCTATTAAAAACAGCAACAATTGACACTGCTTTAAATTTCTTCCTAGCTGGGCCTTGCATGTATACTTTTATGTCCATTGATTCCTGAACCTTTTGCATGTATACTTTTATGTCCATTGATTCTTGAACCTTTATTGAATTCTGCACTCAAACAGAAATACAAGCAATGCAAAATCTTTGTTACAAGCACAGGGACAATTCATTCAAAAGAAAATAATACACAACTTTAAAAATGACTAGCAGAATTACCTGTACCTTTTTTCAAATTAAGTTCACAATTACCATATTGTCAATATGGTCAATACACCAGTAGGAACAAAAAACGAAAAACCAAAAGCGAGGCTGGGATCCAATACCTTTACTAAAGTAAACAAGGTAGCAAAGACAACAGTTATTGGATAGCTTTTGTAGCTAACAGAGAAACTCTACTTATTCTACAGCTTCTAATGAAACAAGGTCAACAAAACTTCATCTACGAATGTTGAAGTTTCTGCTTAGGAAGTTTCCTTCTGTACTTTGTTTCTTTATCTCTTTTTTTTTTTCCTTTTCTCTGGATTGAATTTTTGCTGTTGCTTTGATGCTTCTAAGCATATAACCTCAAGACACCAAACAGAGAACAGGCTACATCAAGTAGACGAAGGTGTCTTAGAGGAGTTTAAAAAGGAAAGACATTTGATTAGGTCAATTACAAGAGCATAAATACAGTGTATTACTCACAAAGCAATTCTGAAGCATCTTACTGACAATTAACACAACTGGTTCCGACCAAAAGGAAATGAGTCGTTTAAATATTCCATTTGGTTCAGTAACAGAATACAGGCACAAAAACAGAAAGAGAATTCAAAAAATCAAAAGAAAAACATACCTTTCCTTCACTAATAACGATAAAAGAAAAGATCAGCAATCATCAAAAAGTTATCCAGATTTGGTTAGTAAGGGAAGACAAGACTTTAAACACTGAGTTGCACGCATTCTCTTAAGAACTAGCAGTGTGAATGTGCAAATGCGAAAGGAGACAATAACTTTATTAAAGGGTTGAATTCGTCTTAAGTACACTATATTTACTGATATCCCTCCAAAGTTGAAAATTTAAGAAGGGGGTATAAATGAAACTAATCAAGAAAATCATTAGACTAAAAAAACAAAGAAGCATTAACTTGAAAATCCATTCTGTCTTCGAAGGAAAAAAAAAACATTTCAAAATAAATTTTATTACGGTAACTCTTAAATAAGTTCACACACATATCCATATCCCGCATAACTATGTTCTGATAGCAGAAATGGATACTGAGTTGGACATTCAATTTCATAAAATTGCAAGGTCAACAAAAATCCAACACTTATCTAATCACTTGAATGAACTGTGTTGCACATGCCAGGGTTCTTGATGCACCAGAGAGGCTGAAGTGGTTCAGCTCTGATTCCTTTGTTGACCATTCTATGTCTCCACTCATTTAAACGATCCATTGCCTCTGCATATCTCTTCTTTCCTGACTCATCTCTGTTCCCTGACCATAAAGTCTCAGCCATTGCTGAAGCTCTTGGCCAAATCCGCACGTCCAAAACTGTTGGGTCTGCTTGCTCTGACCATAATGCTACTTCACCCCCTAGCACCAATTTGGTCTCCTCCGGGGTCAATCCATATGCTATGTCATAGTTATATATGGTTTGCCATGTTTTGAAAGGTCCACACCATGATCCACCATTGCCACTGTCATCACTTGTTGGTGGTGGATCATATTGGCTGTCATTCCCAGGAAAATCGCCGTGGCCACAATCCAAATAATAAAACTCTGAGGATGAGACAATAGCTCTGTAACCAGAAGAAACAATCAGTTTTGTGTTGTTGGGACCGTTATTCCATGTCTGTAGGATGGTATGCTCAGGTGGAAGAAATGAAGAATCCACCTTGACATCGGCATCCAACAAAATATCTTCCCAGTAAACCACCGTGCGATTGAGGGACACAATGTAAGGGAAGGTTGTGTTCACAAATTTCTCAAGGAGTTGACTGAGAGTTCCATTTTTGGATAGGAAGGACTGAATGGCCGGGTCAGCTTTCCAACAGCCTGGGATGATTTCATCACCTCCAGCATGGAAAAACCGTTCAGGAAACAAGGCAACTGCATCACCAATCACATTTTTTAGAACTTGGTAGGTATTTGGGTTCAAAGGATTTAGCTGGCCAGTTCCTGGTTCTGATGCAAGCCGGTCAGCCCATTCACTTTCAGCCGGCCACCAGAACATGTTTGCGCAAGTCACGATATCTGGATAGGCTTCAGCCCACGATCCTGTATGTGCTGCAATTACCAATAATTCCTATAAGTCAGGTCTTTCAAATAGCCTTTGAATCAAGAACCAGATAAAAAAAGGATGATATATTCACTCCTCCATCGCGTTATAGTTACCAGAAACCAACTCTTCCCAGTGTGTTCAAACGATTTTACAAGTTCATTTTTCTTATTAACATTCCTATTGCATTTCACATTCTACTAGTTCAAACTGAAGAACAACTATTAAGTTTTTGAAACTCTTAACTTGGCATTAAAAGAGCCTTAGAACGAGAGAAAAAGGGATGATATTGGTGGGGAATAGAATTACAATCTCATCGTTAACTGGACCACATTGCAAGAAACTAACTTTTTTGAATTCAAAATAGCCTTTTCTGGATCACATTCCTATTGCTTTACGAATTTGAATAAGATTTAGCATAAGTGCATCAAATAAAATGCTGAGTTAGAGCTGAGTTAAGTTATTGTCTCTCTTTCATTGAAAGAAGAAAAATCTGTGAAGGGAACCTAACAACTTTCAGGTTCGAACTAAAGCCAAATATATAATATACAGCATCAGTACGAAATTGATCCATTGACACATTGTCTATATATTATAGGAGAAATGCTTAATCCTAAATTCCTGGTACTTGTAGATTGAGTGAGAGATTACATACTGTACACAATCACATATCATTTTAGATAGGAAATGAAAATTCTGGCTATATATTTATGCATCGTTTGTTTGATCTGATAAACAAATGTGGAACCATGTCTCTGTAGTGAGTTCGGCATCTGCAGTGTCAGATTAATAATTTGCTGTGGAAATTAATCAAGAACTTGTATGATCATGATATCTAACCTTATCCCAGAAAAAGAAGGATATCTAACAAACTTGATATTTCACAAAATCAGTAGGCATGATGTTTGCCACTCTAGTCACTAGAGCATGTAATTAATTAATTAATTATTCCCGATCTCCTAATGAATAGAACAATTGATTAAGCTTGGGGCATTAATGAAAATAGTCAATATACCTGGAGAATCAATTTCCGGTAGAACCCTGACGCCATGCTCCAAACCAAACCGAACAATTGTTGCAACATCAGCTGGAGAGTAGAGCATGTCATTCCCATAAGACCCTTTTTCAGCAAGAGCAGGCTCAGATGGAAGCATTAAAGGAAAAGAGTGAGAATCGGTAACGTGCCAATGGAAAACGTTGAGCTTATTAGCACTCATGGCTTTGATGGTCCTCAAAATGTCATCCACTGGGTAGTAATTCCTAGAGGTATCCAAAA
>NW_011500173.1:1854-7488 GCF_000495115.2 Populus euphratica | reverse complement strand
TTTCTCCTTTTGTTTTGTTTCTTATCTAATTTTTAAAATTTAAAACCTTTTGGGTTTGATTTTATTTTGCGATTTCATTCTTTAATATTAAACTTGTGAAGTGTTGATCTTCATAGTTGAGCTCGAATTTAAAACTTAATGAATTGCAAGTTTAAGATACTAATATGGGGTTAAAAGGTTCACACAAATTTGTTTAGTTTTTTTTCTTCTTGTTTTTTCATCATTTGATATTTTTTTTATTTTTTATGGGATTTTTCTGATTTTGTTTTATAGTTATGCGGGTTATCTTGGGTTTCTTTTCTTTGCTAGATTTACCTCTTTTAAAGGGAATTTTTTTATTATATTAAATTTATTTATTTCACCCTTTAACATTAAATTTGTTTGGTATTGCCTCAGTTTTTTGTGCTCTTTGGTAGATCTTGTTTTTAAAAAATTAAATTAATTAATTTCACCCTTCAACATTAAATTTATTTTATATTGAACTTCTTAGTTTAACCTAGGTATGGAGTTTTAACCATTTATAACTTTAAGAGATTAACTTAGGTTTAGAAAATTTATCCAGATTTGTTTGATTTTTTTAATTTTTTTTTTTTTAGTTTCATTCTTATATGTTTTTTCTTAATGCCCCTACCAATAATAGTGTTGCTATAAATAACTATTGATAAATTAGGACAATAGATTTTATGTGTGTGTGTGGTTTTTTTTTTTTTTTCAACATATTTTCTCCTATATACCAAGTTATTGAAAAAAATTTCTATAATTATCAAAATCAATTACTCATTAATATATCTTAATCCAATCATTACATCTCAATCAACATGTATGTCTTTCATACCAATAATTATTTCTATACAAATCAACATGTATGCTCCTCGATAGGCAAATAAAAGAAGGCAACCATCAAGAGATCATGAAATCACCACTCATACTCTAGTATCGTAATCTCACCCTGCCTCAACGCAAGAAACCCAGGCTCCTTGCTTCTTTTATGTTAATAGTAATAATTGTTCTCAAATTTTGTTAGGGGCTCTGCTATAGGCACCTCCGGTGGTGGTCTACCCAATTACTCCTCCCTAACCAGTACCTGTTGTATCTCGACCTGTTCTAGTGCTGCACCACCCGGGAGTCTTGTTGACTTCCCCTGCTCTAACTGTACTAGTACTGTAAGTGCATGAGAAGCAGTGTCTGCTAAAGGGTCCTCCTCTTGATTTTCCCTTAGTACAATATCCTGATCCCTTTGTCCTGTTGAAGACAGATCAGTCATAATCCCTTGCCTAGTATATATCATCCTGCGTCCATTCAACATTCACCAAAAAATTGTGTGAGTCTACTAAATCAAAGTCAGTGCTCTACACCAACTATAATACTCCCAACAATAATGGTGTCAATATAAAGAATTATTGAATATATATATATATACATATTCCATCAAAACCAACTAAATCTAGTAAAACATATTCAATTTGTTGTGTGTGGACACAATATGGTTGGTGGCAGCCATGTTTGACATGGCAAATGGTGGGTGCCTAACCAAAGAAAATGTTGCCCACCATTGTTGACCAAAGGAAGAAGATTGTCTCTCATATCAACTATAAATAGAGGGTGCAATTGATAGTTGATCAACACACGAGATAGAGAGAAACACAGAGAGAGCTAAGAGTGAGAGTTGAGTAGAGAAATTTTTCTCCTCCTCCTTGTTTTGTTATTTGTATTGCTTTTAAACTTGATTAATACAAACCAGTAGCTCCGTGGAGTAGGCAAGTTGCCGAACCACATAAATTAATGTGTGTTTGAATGCTTGAATGGCCTAACAACTGGTATTAGAGCTTGTTCTTAAAAAAGAGAGTGTTTGATCCAAACTCAAAAATCAAAGTTCTCAAAACATGTTTTTGAACATACCATCGTGAAGAGGAAGATGAGAGGAATCCACTGGTGAAAACCTGGCAAAAAACCGACGTCCTGCATGCCCGCACGCGTCTGGACTGCCCACGCTCACCGATGCGCCTCACGTTCTCCACGAGTCTTCCTCGCCCGTTTTCTACAAACTGAACCTGGTTGATCCGACACGTCAGCAGCCACACAAGTTGTTCTGCACAATCATTAGCCACGTCACCTGACACATCATCACTGCCACGTCACCTGACACATCATCACTGTCACGTCATCCTGAAATCCATGTGGCTCTGCCACGTCATAATTATAGGCCCCACTTAACTTACATGGTTGACGCGTCAGCATTCTGGGTTTTGATCCGGTGTGGTGCAGCGACTATTCCTCCTGACACGTGGCTTCATCTGCAGCGTCAAGTGATCCAAAAGTTTGATTGTTTATATCTGTTTAAATCGGAGCCATCCGAAGTCCGATTTGGGTGATCTCAGTGTCGTTTCCAGCATTTTTAGCCATTCCGGACACATCTATAAAGTCAAATTTTGCAGACTCAAATCCGAGAAAGAGTAAAAATGGCTGATGAAATAAAGGCTGCAGGAATTGAAAAATTTGATGGAACTGATTTTGGATATTGGAAAATGCAAATTGAAGACTATCTATATTGAAAGAAACTTCATCTTCCTTTGTTGGGGAGCAAACCAGAAAACATGTCAAAAGAAGATTGACAAATTCTTGATAGACAAGTTTTGGGCATTATTCGGCTATCCTTGTCAAGAAGAGTTGCTCATAATGTTACAAAAGAGAAATCCACAGCAAGATTGATGGAAGCCTTGTCTGGGATGTATGAGAAGCCATCAGCAAATAACAAAGTGCACTTGATGAAGAAGTTGTTCAACCTGAAGATGACAGAAAGCACCTCTGTTACACAGCATCTTAATAATTTCAACACCATCACAAATCAATTGTCATCCGTTGAAATTGAGTTTGATGATGAGATCCGAGCACTTATTTTGCTAGCTTCACTTCCAAGCAGTTGGGAAGGTATGAGAACAGTCGTAAGCAACTCAGCTGGAAAATCCAAATTAAAGTATGATGATATCCGAGACCTGATTTTAGCTGAAGAAGTACGAAGAAAAGACTCGGGTGAAAGCTCAAGTTCAGGTTCAGCTTTCAACATCAACACTCGAGGAAGGAGACAAGACAGAGGCTTATCCAGAGGCAGATCAAAATCCAGGTACAGAAGCAAAAGCAAGTTTGGACCCAGGAAACAGGTTGAATGTTGGAATTGTGGCAAACCTGGCCATTTTATGAGGAGTTGCACAAAACCAAAGAAACCTGAAGCTGATTCTGTAAATGCCACTACAAACGAGGTACAAGATGCTTTGATCCTTGCTGTACATAGTCCTATTGATGATTGGGTTCTTGATTCTGGAGCTTCATTTCACTGTACTCCACACCATGAAATGATGCAAAATTACACTGCTGGAAATTATGGGGTAGTCTATCTGGCCGATGGACAACCATTGGAGATTGTGGGTATAGGAGATGTGCAAATCAAGACAATGAATGGATCTACATGGAACTTGCAAAATGTAAGGCATGTTCCTGAACTAAAGAAGAAGTTGATCTCGGTCGGACAACTTGATGATAGTGGCCATTCAATCCTTTTCTCTGGAGGAATGTGGAAGGTATCAAAGGGAGCAATGGTTTTGGCTCGTGGAAAGAAAACCGGCACCCTGTATATGACCACAAGATCAGCAGATATAATTGCCTCTACTGAAGCAGAAAATCAGGCACAGCTATGGCATTGCAGACTCGGCCATATGAGTCAAAAGGGGATGAAGATACTTCAGTCAAAGGGAAAGCTGCCAGAATTAAAAAATGTTGATCTAGACATTTGTGAAAGCTGTGTTCTCGGAAAACAGAAGAAGCTCAGTTTCTTAAAGGTTGGCAGGACCTTAAGACCAAGAAAACTAGAACTGGTGCACACAGATTTATGGGGACCAGCTCCAGTAGCATCTCTTGGCGGTTCTCGGTACTATGTCACTTTTATTGATGACTTTAGCAGAAAGGTATGGGTCTACTTTCTGAAAAATAAATCTGATGTGTTTGACACATTCAAGAAATGGAAGGCTATGGTTGAGACTGAATCAGGTTTGAAGCTGAAATGCTTACGATCTGATAATGGAGGAGAATACATTGATGGAGGTTTCAAGGAGTATTGCGCTGTCAACGGTATCAGAATGGAAAAGACAGTTCCAGGCACACCACAACAGAATGGTATTGCTGAACGGATGAACCGGACCATCAATGAACGAGCTAGAAGCATGAGGTTGCATTCTGGGCTACCTCAAACATTCTGGGCTGATGCAGTTCATACTGCAGTTTACTTGATCAACCGTGGACCATCAGTACCTTTGGAGTTCAGACTGCCCGAGGAAGTCTGGAGAGGAAAAGAAGTACAGCTTGCTCACCTAAAAGTCTTTGGGTGTGTTTCCTATGTGCATGTAGACTCTGATGCTCGCAACAAGCTGGATGCCAAATCAAAGAAATGTTTCTTTATTGGCTATGGAGATGAAGAATTTGGATTTCGGTTCTGGGATGATCAAAACAGGAAGATTATCAGAAGCAGGAACGTGATCTTCAACGAGAAAGTTTTGTACAAAGACAAATCAAGTACAGAACTAGAGATAACTGATTCAGATACGAGTCCACAGAAATCTGAATTCATACAATTAGAAGGGCTTCCTGATGTTACCACTCAAGAGTCCACACAAGATAGTTCAAGCACTTCAGTACCCACCACTTCTACACAAGATAGTGCAGAGCCAAGTGAACCAGCTGTTCGCAGGTCTTCAAGGACTATAAAGCCTCCACAACGGTTCACACTTCTACTGAATTATATCTTGCTGACCGATGGTGGTGAACCATTAAATTATGAAGAATCCTTACAAGATGGAAACTCGAGCAAGTGGGAGTTAGCCATGAAGGACGAGATGGAGTCATTGCTGAAGAACAAGACTTGGGAGTTAACCAAACTGCCTGAAGGAAAGAAGGCCCTGCAAAACAAGTGGGTTTACAGAGTAAAGACCGAGCATGACGGAAGCAAACGGTTCAAAGCAAGACTTGTTGTAAAAGGGTTTCAGCAAAAGAAGGGGATCGACTATTCTGAGATATTTTCTCCAGTTGTGAAGCTTACAACAATCAGAGTTGTTCTGGGGATAGTAGCTGCAGAAAATTTACATCTTGAACAATTAGATGTAAAAACAGCATTTCTTCATGGAGAATTGGAGGAAGACATTTACATGCAACAACCAGAGGGGTTTGCAATACCAGGAAAGGAGAGTCAAGTTTGCAAACTAAAGAAGAGTCTATATGGTTTGAAGCAAGCTCCAAGACAGTGGTACAAGAAGTTTGATAACTTCATGAGTAGTACGGGATACACAAAATGTCAGGCTGATCATTGTTGCTATGTCAAACATTTTGACAACTCCTATATCATTCTACTGCTATATGTGGATGATATGTTAATTGCAGGTTCCAGCATGGAAGAGATTGACAAGCTAAAGCAACAGGGCTCATCGGAGACATGTCTTACCTTCACAGCTGGTGGTTTGAAACTTGAAGGTTTTGTAGATGCTGATCTAGTAGGAGATGTTGATAACAGAAATAGTATTACAAGTTATATATACACTCTAGGAGGCACTGCTGTTTCTTGGAGTTCTACCTTGCAAAAGATAGTTGCTC
>NW_011500173.1:0-1647 GCF_000495115.2 Populus euphratica | reverse complement strand
GCAATTGCTCGACGATGAACAACTGTTACTTGAAAAGATATGTGGAAGCAAGAATTCAGCTGACATGTTAACCAAATGAGTTACTCTTGATAAACTGAAGTTGTGTAAAGCTTCAGTTGGTCTTAAAGATTAAAAGACAGATCTAACGTCATTTGTGTCCAAGTGGGAGATTGTTGTGTGTGGACACAATATGGTTGGTGGCAGCCATGTTTGACATGGCAAATGGTAGGTGCCTAACCAAAGAAATTGTTGCCCACCATTGTTGACCAAAGGAAGAAGATTGTCTCCCATATCAACTATAAATAGAGGGTGCAATTGATAGCTGATCAACACACGAGATAAAGAGAAACACAGAGCTAAGAGTGAGAGTTGAGTTGAGTAGAGAAATTTTTCTCCTCCTCCTTATTTTGTTGTTTATATTGCTTTTAAGCTTGATTAATACAAACCAGTAGCTCCGTGGAGTAGACAAGTTGCCGAACCACGTAAATTAATGTGTGTTTGAATGCTTAAATGGCCTAACACAATTATATCTAAATACTTTACTACATAAAGATTTGAGTTTTCACCACTTACTAGTCAAAAGTCTTCCAACTTCTATTTCTCTTTCTCCTCCAAGATTATCGTCCTTCTCTCCTTATCCCTTCACTATTTCCCACTTGATTTTTCTCATAAATGAGTTATTAAGTGTTTAATTTCATAAAATCTCACTTCTCTAACTCTAGTTCTTGATTTTTTTTCGAAAGCTTCTTAAGGTTTTTTCCTCGCAATTCCAAGATACTCTCAAGCTATTTACAGTCAACAATGTAATCAATTCCTCTTTTGTCTCTACCTTGTAACTCCTGTGTTTCCCTGCAAAAGTTTTCTCAGATTCTGTTGTTGATTTACGCTAAATTTAAACTGAGTTGTTTTGAATCTCATTAAATTGTATTTCAGTATTTTTCTTTACTCCTATTGTTTTTAAAACACGTGCACCAAACGTTTCGTTTTATTTTACGTTTCGTTTTGTTTTCTCCATCAGTTACCTTCCCTTTAAGGTAAATAGTCACCTTAATTAGTTAAAGAAGTTTATTTTCTTTTCTTCTTCTTTTTAGGTGTTTACATATTCTTACTTTTCTTTTCAGTTTTCTATAGGATTTTTTATTCCTTTTAAAAAAAAACATGTTATCTAGATTTTTTTTTACATGTTTTGTTCTAATTTCTTTTGAAATTTGAGTGAACCTAAGCTCTGCGTCCCCTCCCCTGGATTACAAGGTAACTTGTCAAGTCAGCATAACTTTAAAATAATATATTTTGATTTTGATTTTTTTAATTTTTTATCTTTTTAAATTTGATGCTCACTCTTTTTATTTTTTATTTTTGTTTTGGATTTTTTTCAAATTTGTGGCCATAAAATTTTTAATTTTGCCTTTTAATTTAATATTTGATAATATTTAAAGTTTTGGCCTTTAATGTTTTTATTTTAAATTTTTATTTGTAATCCTTTTATCAAATTTTAATTTATTTTTAATTTTATTACTGGATTTATAATTTTATTTTTAGTGCTTGCTAGTATTCCTTTTATTTAATTTTATTTATTCATTGATTCTTTTATTTTATCCTTTTGATTTTTGGGGATTGATAATTGTTATTTTTTTAGTTCTCTTTTCA
>NW_011502775.1:15265-16516 GCF_000495115.2 Populus euphratica | reverse complement strand
GCCGATTTGCAGGAATTGGCTAGGAAGACGCGTGACGCGCGTACGGCGCGTCTGTGCGCGTGGGCAGTCCTGGTGGTGGCGCGTGTAGGCGCGTGCGGGCATGCAGGACGTCGGATTTTCGCCGGGTTTTCACCAGTGGATTCCTCTCGTCGTCCTCTTCACGGTGGTATGTTCAAAAACACGTTTTGAGAACTTTGAGTTTTGAGTTTGGATCAAACACCCTCTTTTTCAAGAACTTTCAAGAACAAGCTCTGATACCAGTTGTTAGGAGATCCAAACATTCAAACACACACAAATTTACGTGGTTCGGCAACTTGCCTACTCCACGGAGCTACTGGTTTGTATTAATCAAGCTCAAAAGCAATACAAACAACAAAACAAGGAGGAGGAGAAAACTTCTCAACTCAACTCAACTCTCACCCTTAGCTCTCTCTCTGTGTTTCTCTCTATCTCGTGGTCTATCTCAGCTATCAATACATCTTCTATTTATAGCTGAGGAGGGAGATGATTGTTCAACAATGGTGGGCAAGTTAGGCACCTACCATTTGACTATAATTTCAACCATGGCTGCCACCAAACATGGCTGCCACCTACCATGGCTGCCACCGTCCATTTGTGTCCACACACATAACATGGACCTCCCTAAAAGATCTTAGTAAACACAGATCGCTTGACCCATGATTTCTTACGATCTTCCATTATCATAAGCCTCTGCGTTATCAAAGGAATTGACACCATGGTCTCTGCAACAGTGATCTCGCTTCTTTGGCGTTTAGGTGGTTCCCAAAACTTACCCAAGCTCTATATGAGAGCTGGTTCACTTTCAGCCCTGATCTTCCTAGATTCTTCTGTTGTATTTTTTATTTTTTCCTTTTGGCGTGGATTGAAGTGAGAGAGAGGCGTGGAAGTATGGAGGAAGTGAAGTGTGATAGTTGTGTTTAGTGGTTGTTATGGCTGGCTAAGGTAAAGGCTTTTGGTGGTGACTTGGAGGGTGGGGTTGTTGGTGATGGTGTTACAGGAGGTGTAGAAGTGGGAGGGGGGTTGATTATTTTCGTCTAAAGAGAGGGATGAAGCTTTGTATCTGTGAGAGTGGGTCTCACGGTGCTTGCGCGTTAGGGAAGATGATGGAGAGGGTTGTTGGCTTGGGTTGTTACGGGTTAGTACTGCTGATCTAAGGAAAGAAGAAATGGCCGCTGGCGGCTAGTTTTGCTTATTGGGTCTAGTGTTTTTTTTTTTTTTTGTGTGGGGGGG
>NW_011502775.1:9818-13148 GCF_000495115.2 Populus euphratica | reverse complement strand
GCAAATATTCGGAATGTTTCTGATAGTAGTCAATCATGAGATCCCATTTTCCTTTCTGATAGTAGTCAATCATGAGGCCGTAAGTGGAGAGTGCTTTTATGGTTTCTGATAGTAGTCAATCATGAGATCCCATTTTTCGCTACTTCTTCAGCTATCTTCTTATTAGCCAAAAGTTAATAAAATCTCGACTATTATTTAGAAAAAGGTCTACTGAATTGGACGAATACATAACGACCCTTCTATTTGCAGCTTAAACAAGTTTTGATTTAGACTTTCATGCTTTGGCCTTTTCTTTTGTATTTTAGACTATGTTTTTTCTTTTGCTAGTTCACGGTCAACTTGCTGGCACTAGCTAGTATATATCCTCCCGATTTTTTTTTAGATAATAGTCGAGATTTTATTAATTTCTGGGAAGATAGCCAAAGAAGTCGGAAAAAGACAACAACAGAAAGAAGAACAAAAGAAGCCATAAAAGACCGGCTGCTGCAACGAAAGAAAGGGAACAGAGACCAAACAAAGGAAAAATGGTAAAAGTGATCAGCTGTGAGTTATTCTGTTATCCCAGAACTTGATCCCATCAGAGCTGATCCCTAGATCCATTCTGGTGTAAGCAAAAGTGTTTCTATCAATCTTCAACCATAAGGAAAGCCTGTGAAGAATCAAGTAGAAGCAACCCTGAAGATCTGGAGTGGCATCATTAAAGATTACATCGTTCTGATGAAGCCACAGACTCCAAACAATACAAGTAAAGAAAAGTTGCATGAAGTTAAAGCAAATCACGCTGAAACAAGAAATCATGAGTGCATGCATACTTTATCTTGAACAAGCAGCCAAAGAAACAATTGAATCTTGGGGGAGCATCTTTTAACCACACTGAAGAGTGCAAAGGTGTAAAGATACCAAACGACCTAGTTTTGCCACATGTCAAGAGATTAAAGGGTCAAGTGGTTAAAATGTTGGTAGTATTGTTATAAAAATAAGAAAGTTTGTTCGCATTGAGGTTAGAAGCTTGTTCACGTTTTCCAACTATAAATTGATATAAAGTTATGTAACAATGTGAAGGAATTCATTAACAAAAGAGTATAATTGATCCTTCTCTCTTCATTTATTAGAAATTCTGCTATCTTTACCGTAAAGCACTAAAAATACACATGCTCATAAAACATTAAAAATTCTAATTCTAATTCAAACACGCACACATTAAACATTTATAATTTATAAAATAAACCATCTGAAATTCATAAATTAATGTAGAAAAATTGTTGAAAACCAAGGAACAATGCTCAAAAATTCTGAAAGTGCAGAAATAATGACACCGGGTGGGTACCGTACGCCACCCCCAATTGGTCCCACGAAGTCCGACTTCTCCCCAATGCGCCAAGCTTCAGTGATTTGTTGAGCTCACCATTCACTGGTCCCCTAGTAAAATGCCCACCCTTTATCAATCACGTGATTCATTGCCCTCACTATCTCTTCAATTGGAGTGGGCGATTACAATAGATGACATCAATAGAGTCCATACTACCCTCAAAAGAATATGTTTGAAGTAAACTCAATCTAGAAAAGGTTAAGAAAGACAAACCACTAGTTATCATCACCCAATCATCCAGCCGCCAGCTGTTTTCACACCGTCGGCCACAACCGTCTTCACACTTGAAGGTTAAATTTTCTTGTTTTGAATTCATGTATAAATAGACAGTTAAGCTTATGCAATTATGTGTGGAGAGATTGAGAGAAACACTAGAGAGAAAGAGAGAAAGAGAGGGGTTGTTGTAAGCTTATGTTTATGTTATTGTAAGTTTTGTTCTTGAAATAAAGAGTGTGTTCTATCCCCTCGGAGTATTTCAAAGCTATCACAAGTGGTTTCTCTCACCAATAATTGGTATCAGAGCCCCGTTTGTCAGAAAACAGAGGTATTTTTGAGATATATTCGAATTTTCAAAGTTATCAAAAACAAGTTTTGATCATTCCAAAGTGTAGAGCTCATCAATACGAACTCAAAGGTGCAAAAATCATATTAATCAGAGCACGAAGTAGCCCACACTCTTCGTCTAAAGTTTCAGTACTATAGCCCATGCGCCCCGAGAAAGAAGACAACTAAGCCACACACGCGCCATATTTAAGTCGCGCCGAGCTGAGCGCGAGCCATATTCCGAAGCGAAGCCAAGCTCCAAGCTATGTTCCGAAGCCAAGCCAAGCTCTGAGCCATATTTTGAAGCCAAGTCAAAAAGAATATTCCTTGGAATATTCCTGGTTCAACCCAGCGAACCGTCCTAATTGGTTTTTAGAATGGTTCACCCTATTTTTGACCCATTTTCTACAAAGTCAGATTGGTTCCCTACTCTTTGGACCATTCTAGATCCATCTATGGTGTTGGTTTTGCCAAATTCAATTCCCGAAAGGTGATATAGTCATTTAAATAGCAAAATAACTATAGAAAATGCACAAACACTCATCCTGAAGCTAACCAAAGATAGCTATAATAGTTGGTGCATCAAATTGAAAGCATTCCTTGGTTTATAAGAGTATATAAACATTGTGCAATATGGTTATGATGAACCAAAGTCCTAAGAATCAGAAGATGCTTTACTAGAGGTACAGAAGCAAGTCCTCAAAGCTAATAGAAAGAAAGACAACAAAGCAAAGACCATCATTTATCAAGGTCTTAATGAAGTGATATTTAAAATCATTGCTTCCGCAAACACATCAAAAGAAATATGGGAGGCTCTCCAACAAAAATACAAAGATGCTGACAGAATAAAGAAGATTCGTCTCCAATCTTTGCGAGGTGAATTTGAATTGTTATAAATGAAGTCCTCAGAATCCATTTCTGATTATCACACAAGAATTATGGTGATAGTCAATCAGATGAGAAGAAATGGAGAAGCCCTTTCAGATGCTCGAATTACTCACTAGAGATACGTGAGCAAGTCAACTATACAAAAGAGGATGTCAATAGTAGAGGAGCAGTTGCATTATTTATCCAACAAGGACTTGACAAGAATCAAGAGAATAGGTATCTTGATTCTGGAGCCAGCAATCGATTTATTTGGTGATCTAGATGAGATCATACAAGGTTTTGTCACCTTTGAAGATACCTCAAAAGTTCCATTCAGAGGTAAAGGCAACATCCCAATCAAGTTGAAGAATGGCGATCTTGGCTACATCGTCGATGTTTACTATGTCCCAGCCATAAAGCAGAACTTGGTGATCATAGGTTAACTTTTGGAAAGAGGCTATACACTTTACATGAAGAATTGTCATCTGACAATTACAAACTACAATGGGAGATTAATTGCCTATGTGAAAATTTCCAAGAATATGATGTTT
>NW_011502775.1:6937-9449 GCF_000495115.2 Populus euphratica | reverse complement strand
ATTTTTTGAAGAGGAAGTCAGAAGTGTTCAATTGTTTTAAAGATTTTAAAGCAATTGTTGAGAAGCAAAGTGGCTATAAGATCAGAACCGTGAGATCTGATCAAGGTGGAGAATATACAGCAAATGACTTTGAAGCCTTTTGTACACAACAAGGCATCAGACATCAAACAACACCAGCTTATACACCACAGCTGAATGGTGTAGCTGAGAGGAAGAATCGAACAATTCTTGATATGGTAAGAAGTCTACTCAAAGCAAAGAAGCTACCTAAGTAATACTAGGCTGAAGCTGTATCATGTGCAGTGTATCTATTAAATCATTGCCCAACTAGAAGTTTGCAAGCTGTCACTCCATAAGAAGCATGCAGTGGTCACAAACCAAGTGTAACTCATCTTCGAGTCTTTGGTTGTGTGGCATATGCAAAGATCCCAGAAGCAAAAGGACCAAACTCCGTGATAAAAGTGAGAAATGCATCTTTGTCAGATATGGTGAGAGAAGGATGGGATATAAGTTGTATAATCACATCACCAAGAAGGTAATTATGAGCAGAGATGTTATCTTTGAAGAAGATAAAACTTGGCAATGGAATGATGACTAAGAAACAGTTAAATGGATCAACACTGATTTGATCCTTGAAGATGAAGAATTACCAACAGTACTTGTAAAAGGTCCGATAGTACCAGAGGATGAGCCACAAAGTTCGGTACATAGATTTCCTATATTCAACAGGAGAAACACATCAGAATTATCATCAACACCATCATTACCAGAACCATCATCAGCATCCTCATCAGAAGGACCAAGAAGGATGAGAAATCTAGAAGAGCTGTATGACGCCACTCAAGTAATGGAAGATACAACTCTATTTTGTTTCTTTGCAGATAGTGACCCACTTAGCTTCAATGAAGCTATCACAGAAGAGAAGTGGATAAAAGCAATGGATGAAGAAATACATGCCATTGAGAAGAATGATACCTGGAAGCTGACTTATCTACCAGAAAACAAGAAAGCAATAGGTGTCAAATGGGTCTATAAGACAAAGAAGAATGCAAAAGGAGAAGTGCAAAGATACAAAGCAAGATTAGTGGCGAAAGGCTACAAACAGAGAGAAGACATTGACTATGGAGAAGTGTTTGCTCCAGTAGCCCGGCTAGAGACAATCAGATTGATGATCTCACTAGCAGCACAACATAGATGGAAGATCTATCAACTTGATGTGAAGTCAGCATTTCTGAATGGCTTCCTAGAAGAAGAGATCTATGTTGAACAACCACTTGGATACATTGATGATGAAAATGAAGGCAAAGTATACAAGTTGAAGAAAGCCCTCTACGGTTTGAAGCAAGCTCCGCGTGCTTGGAATACCAGAATTGACAGGTATTTTCAAGATAATGGATTTGAAAAATGTCCATATGAACATGCAATTTATGTGAAGAAAGAAGCAGATGGCAGCATATTATTTGTGTGCCTATATGTTGATGACTTGATATTCACCGGCAACAATCCTACCATGTTCGAAGACTTCAAGAAAAGCATGGTACAAGAGTTTGAGATGACAGACATTGGTCTGATGGCACATTTTCTTGGCTTAGAAGTGGTGCAGAAAGAAGAAGGGATTTTTGTATCCCAAAGCAGTTATGCCAAAGATATTCTTGAAAGGTTCAAGATGGAAAGCTGCAATCTGGTATCAACTCCAGTCGAGAATGGAGTGGAATTGAGGAAAAGTAAAGTTGGAAATGTTGATCCAACTTACTTTAAAAGCTTGGTAGGAAGCTTAAGGTACTTGACATGTACCAGACCAGATATACTCTACGAAGTCGGACTGATCAGTAGATATATGGAGAAGCCAGACCAGTCTCATTTGAATGCAGCCAAGAGAATTCTTCGCTACATCAAAGGCACAATAAATGAAGGTATGTTTTATACCTCAAGTACAAATTTCAATCTTACTGGCTACTCGGATAGTGATTGGGGTAGAGATCTGGATGAAAGAAAAAGTACAACAGGGTTTGTATTTTTCGTGGGAGATACATCTTTCACATGGTCATCCAAAAAGCAATCAATTGTCACGTTATCAAGCTGTGAAGCTGAGTATGTTGCCGCCAACTCAGCTGTATGCCATTTAATATGGTTAAGGAATTTGCTAAAGTTTTTGGGATTTCCTCAAGAAAATCCTACAGAGATTTATATCGATAATCGATCAGCGATTGCATTGGCAAAGAATCCGGTGTATCATGAAAGAAGTAAACATATTGATACACGTCATCACTTTATCAGAGAGCATGTAAAGAACAAAGAAGTCGAGCTGATATCCTGCAAGACAGATGATCAAGTTGCAGATATCTTTACCAAGCCATTGAAAAGAGAAGTATTTATCAGATTGAAATTCATGCTTGGAATGACATCCCTCGATTGAGTTTAAGGGGGAGATTTGTTGAAGTAAACTCAATCCAGAAGGTCAAGGAAGGCAGCCACCAGCTGTCACCGCCCAGCCACCAACCGACCAGCCGCC
>NW_011502775.1:0-6405 GCF_000495115.2 Populus euphratica | reverse complement strand
CTTGGTGACAATCCTTATCTTCTCTTGTCTGCCCAAAACGTCATTGATAACGTCAAAATTGAATCCACTTGAAACACGAAAGTTGTAGGCAATTGTCTCAGCTTTCTTGTGTAAAACATGCTTTAGTTAAGGAGTTATTAATACTTCAAGTGCAAAATGATGATATAAAACCATGATAAAAATGCACTTTTAAGTACTAATCACACGTTGACCTGAAAACTTCTTTGAAATATTTTCTTATGGTTTTACCTGAATGTTGAAATCTCTCCTAAACTTTCCTGTTTGAAACTTCTAGAGTTAAAGTATAGAGAAACATACCTACCTTCTCAATAACACTCTTCCTCTTAAAATGTTTTGGCTCGTACAACATTTTCAAATCAACACAAACTCTGCAATATGTTTGTATCCATCCGAAACGTGTTAACATAATATACCCAATGCTTATTTCAAGTTTCATTCAACTATCTCATTCATGTGTTATATGAAACAATACATGGTTTCTTATAAATATAATTATTATAATACAAAGCAAGTGCTCTAATCATGCATAACAATAGTTTATTGCAATCACACTTTCTAAGCTAGAACAAATTGCCTTCCTCATCATCATCGTGTTTATTTCATCATCATTTGTATTGTTTCCATTACCAGCACCACTAGTACTTGTACCACCAAAACCATTTGAAACATACTGAACGACATTATTCATAATATTATTATATTCATCATAAAATAGATCATTAAACTAATTCACATCCATATTTACAAAACAATAAATTTTTTAACAGATGAAATTGCCATAAATATATTTAGTTGAAGGAATCTATTTTGAATATTAAAATTTTGTGTCATCCTCAACTAAAACCAAAACAAAAATTATGAAGCATTCTTAAATTATCGTAGATCTTTTAGTAATAATTAATGAATACAATATTGTATGCAACACAAGTATACTTATATGTGAGCTTTTAATTACATAAATGGTTTTAATTGAACATATTTTATGGTATTTAAGATTTACTATGAATTCAATGAAGTTTGCAAAAATAAGATCAATTAATTGAGATGAAATAAGGATACAAAAAAGACTTGAAGAACATAAAATCATGATTGTACATAGAAGAGATTTTATATATAACTTGAAAACAACAACTATTTAAATAGGCATCCAATGACATGAAGAAATCAATGTAAACATGTCAACCTTTAACAACAATTCAAACCAACTTAACACCTACAATTTCGAACTCCAAAAGCAAATAGTCAACATGTTAACCATTTAAACTAAATTCCCATAATCCAATTCCACATTGCAACAAGAAAGAAAATAAATGTTATTAATCATTCAAACCACATTCAACACCAAAAAATCTAGCTACCAATAAGAAGCATTCCCACATAATTTTCCTCATTCTAACAGGAATCATTATCCAACAGACGCTAATAAAATACAACACATTAACATAATATATGTTACAACACATTATTTAAAAAAAAAATAGCAATGACTAATCTCATACATAGAATCTCATACTTATCAACAAATATTACATTTAAAAAGTAACCATATTATAACAACACAATAGCAGCAATGCGACATTAATATGTAGATCAACATATTGAAGTAAAGTTTTGCTCTTGTGACTTTCAAAACACACAACACTAATATATGTTTATGACAATTCAAATAGGAAAATTATGTTTATGGAGCATTAAAATACAATGATAAAATCAGTGTAATATCATATCCAACAATTCTTGAATTCAAATATGAAATTTATATAATATTGCAAAACACATATGACAATACAGTCAACTTCAATTGTTGAGAAATAACATAGAAATAATTGTAAGTACATAATAGTAGATTTATACTTACATTAAGGTTTTTACATTTGATCTCCTTTCAAATATTAATTTCAGCTATTGAAATTTTCTTTTCTTATCTCCAGTTGCTGCCCATATTTCCCTCCTACTTCTAACCATGAAAAACTCAATTACAAAACAATAAAACTTATTGTCGAAAACCACTTCCTCAATGGAGTGAAACTCCTTCATGACCTCTTATACACTACATCTTTTTTATCCCAACCACTTGATATGCATTCACTCATGGTAGATACACTATCAACCAATCAATCTAAACGCGAAAATAGTTGCATTCCCATTCCTGAACCCTTTTTTTCCACTCTTTTGTGTATATTATTAAACACCTTTTTTCTTCCATTACTACTACTAGGATTGCCACTACTATTGGCAAAATTTACACTAGCAACCATATTATTAACATCTTCTATAAAATTTGATAAAGTATCCTCCTTCGAATCACCACACCTTCCTCTAAATGTGGATCCTTATTACATATATTCTTTTTTCTTTTACCTAAACTATCATCACTAAAATTTAAAACCTGTGATGGAGCCCAAGCATGCTAACTGGTAGCCATAATATTTGTAAACATGATATCATATTTACAACATAATGCGGGATTGATACCAAAATGCCTAAACTTTCTAGCTTCTTGTATCTTCTCTAATAAGGGAAAATGAAGATATAAATGAATCATAATGATTGTACGAATAAACAATAAAAAAATTTATAGTAATTATACATATATTGAAAAAAAGAGCTTGATTTTATATTTCCACCACTCGTTAGTCATCGAAATTGTTCCAAGTTCAGTACTCCAACCTACTCCTATTTTGGAAAACATTAAGATATAATTAAGTTCAGTTATTCATAAGATGTTGATTGATCCCACATAAAGCAGCACACGATTCATAATATTACAAACAAAAAAAATTTAAAATTTAAAACATATAACTTAGAAAATGTAAATATTGACATTTATAGTGGCAGTGTATGCATAAGGACATGACATCAATTGTTTCCTGGTTATATCTTAACCTCAAAACATGTAACTTAAAAAAAAACAAAGACTGATTGATTAGTACTTAAAAAAATATTTTTATCAAGATTTTATATCATTGTTTTACACTTGAAGTATTACTAACTCCTTAACTAAAGCATGTTATATAATAACATATTTAATAACATAAGTAATTTATGATAAATGTTCATCTTAAATACAGGCCTATCACATAAATAAAAGGATTGGTTGATGAGTTTAAGTACTGAAATTGAAAGGAAAAAGAGAGGGCCAAACTTTAAAAAAAAGATGCTCGTGCAGTCCAAATTGCAATACTGTTAGGTAATTGGGTCATATCTGGAGCTATAGATCTCGAATTTAGGTCTATTTTATATGGATGGAAAGGTAAGATGTAGACCTACACCTTTGATGGGAGGTCTGGTTTTAACAAGGCCATTTTCAAGTCTAAATTATAGCAACAACAAAGAAGTTTGAATCTGTCTTGCAGCCTAGACACTATTTAGTGTTTAGCCTATATCTTGAGTTTTAGAAGTCCAAATGACCTTAATTTTTTTTTCCTAGAAAGTTGAGACAATTTCCTAGAACTTTATTTAAAAGTCTAGTTCAAATTATGATGTTATCAATGATGTTTTATTCAGACAAAAGAAGATAAGGATTGTCACCAAATCAAGAGTTGGTCAACCACTCATTAATTAGTCATCAAATCAATAGTTCTCAATTTTGGCCTATAAAAGGAGACATACGCCATGCATTTAGGCATCTTGGTTTCCAGATCAAGATCATCCTTTTGCTTTTTCTCTTTGTATTTTTGTAATGCTTAAGTTTTATTTTCATTAATATCTAGTTTATGCATTTCATTTCCTTTCCTTTACTTAGTTAAATTTTATCTTATTTATGTTCTTATTTTGTTTTTTTTTCTTTCATTATATTTAGTTAAGTTTATTATGTTAAGGTGAAAAAGTTACACTAATAGTATAAGAATAAGTATAGTGTAAACTCAACATGGACCTTAATGTTTGACACTAACATGTTTTGTATTTGTTATTTTGTTCACTCTTTAATACTTTGCTTGTTAAATGACTAATCTAGATTTATGTTGTATAACATTTGGTACAACAAATACTTGGTACTTTCATAACTCATACTGTATGGTATAACCGATACCTAAGCTTTGAAAGGAACTTGATTTGTTATTAACATAAGTTATAATCATGAATGCCTAACAATATTTACAAGTAGTAGCATTATTCAAATAAGATAACTAATATAATCATGTTAACAATTTATAATCTGATTGGAGCCTTCTTTGTGTGTGGTTTCCAATTGAATAATAAGAGTTTATACTATACTTGTTTGACATACTATTAGCGGATCCTCTAATCATGAAATTTGTTGTTATCATTGTTTAATCCTTACGTTAATCTTTCATCTCAAAGTTCTCATCAACTTCTTCTTCTTCTTCTTTTATTATTATTATTATTATTACCACTACCACTAATATTATTGTTATTGTTATTGTTATTCTTGTTATTGTTGTTGTATTGTTGTTATTTATAATTTATACAATTAACCTCCCTATGGTTCGACCCCGATTTTACCGGGTTATTTATTACTTCAACACTCCTGCACTTGAAAGAAGACATCAATCTTTTGTTCATGTCAAGTTTTTGGCGCCGTTGCCGAGGAGATAAGTTGTTGTACAAATTATAGTTTTTATTTTATTTTCACTTTTCACTTTTCTTGTATATAACTTTGTTTCTTATTCTTTTGTTTTGTTCTTTCTTTTATTATATTCCTATACATGTATGAGAGTGTGGTTACGTGCATTAAGTAGTAGACTTTGTAGGGTATCCTCTTTATTTTCAAAAAATATGGCCGAAGAAGATAACCAATCACTTCATAATGAGAATATTGAGAATAATCGTAGTAGAACACTCAGTGATCACATAAATCCTATAAGAACAAGTGCAGCATCATACATAGTTTTCCCTCCTGATGCATCTTATATTAATTTTAAACCAGACATTATTCAACTTTTACCTTCTTTTCATAGCTTAGATTTAGAAAATTCATACTTGTATTTAAGGGAATTTGATGAGGTCTGCAACACATATAATGACTCAAATTGTAACATGAACACCATAAGATTAAAGCTTTTTTCTTTTGCATTAAAAGATAAAGCTAAAACATGGCTATAAAATTTAAGACTTGAATCCATTCGTGCTTGGGATGAAATACAATAACAGTTTTTAAAGAAGTTTTTCCCTTCTCATAGAACAAACTCTTTCAAAAGACAAATCACCACTTTCACTCAAAAACCAGGAGAAATATTTTACCAATGTTGGGATAGATATCGAGACTTGCTTAATACTTGCCCTCATCATGGTTTTAAAACATGGATATTGGTTTCATATTTTTATGAAGGGTTAACACCTAGAGATAGGCAAATGGTTGAATTGATGTGTAATGGAACTTTTGAAGATAAAGACCTTGATGAAGCAATGGTGTACTTAGACTTGTTAGCTGAAAATGCTCAAAATTGGGACACCAAATGTACTTATGAGGCATCGATTAAAACTCAACCTCATACATCTAGTGGAGGTATGTACAACCTTAGGGAAGATCATGACCTCCAAGCCAAGTTTGCATTTTTAGCTAGAAAAGTTGAGGCACTAGAATTGAAAAGGAGTGGTCAATTAAAAACTATTCAAAACATTGTGTGTTAAATTCTTGAAACCAATGAACACTCAACCAATGATTGTCCAACCTTGCCTTTTTTTAAGGAATGTCTCCATGAACAAATTCATGCTTTAAACAGTTTCCAAAGGCCCAACCACAACCTATACTTGTAAACATACAACCTTGGTTGGAGAAATCACCTAAATTTCAGTTGGAAGAGTGATAATAACAATATACAAACTGCAAGTAAATCTAGAAGTCAACACATGGATCAAGTCAAATCAGTCACTACTCTTCGTAGTGGTAAGGCTATCGAAAAACCCACTCTTGAACCTTATGAGAAAGATGATAAATCAATCTCTGAGGGTAAGGAAAGTGTTGAATCTAACAATTATAAAGAAAAGATTGATTCCCCACCAGTACTTCTATTTTCTCATGTTATGACCAAACAAAGAAAAGTCAATCACAAATTTAAAATTTTTGAAACTTTCAAATAGGTAAGTATCAATATACATTTGCTGGATGCTATTAAACAGGTTCCTTCTTATGCTAAATTTTTGAAAGATATGTGCACTGTGAAGAGAAAAGTGAATGTGAAAAAGAAAGCCTTTTTAGTCGTACAAGTTGTGTCATTCTTCATAACAATAATGCTTTGAAATATAAAGACCCTGGTTGTCCTACAATTTCTTGCGTTATTGGAGAACATAAAATTGAAAGAGCCTTACTTGATTATAGAGCTAGTGAGAATTTACTTCCATATTCAGTTTTTCAAAGTCTCAATCTAGGTGAGTTAAAACCAACTTTGTAACCCTCTTACTTGCTGATAGATTTGTAAA
>NW_011502725.1:8781-17019 GCF_000495115.2 Populus euphratica | reverse complement strand
CAATCAATTTTTTTTTTTATAAAAATGATTACAACACCTTTGAAAAAAAAATCTTTGGATGTATAGAAATGGATAGAAATGGACAAAAAACCAGTCTAAATCAAACTGAGAAAATTTCGGTAATAATTAAGGGATGTGCTAATCCGGCTTAATTCTTAAAATCTATAGTCTAGGTCATGTGATCGGGGTAACTTTAAAGAGAAAAGTTAAAGAAAGCCACAAAGGTAATTTAAAAAAAAAACTAATGTCAAAAAATAAAATAAAAAACAAAAAAAATTAATTCTTTTTAAAATGTCAACCCGTATTAATTTTTCAAATTCATAAAAAAAAAATGTCATTAGACCGTAAACATCATGCATGGAAAAGTGATGAGGCACAATCCTCGACAAATTAGACACTAAAGAATAAAACTAATAAAAAAATTAATGAGACCAAAGGATTTAAAACATAAAAAAATAGAGTAATAAAAATAATGAAGGTAAAAGTCAAAATTAAAAATAAATCAGAGGATAACTAAAATTTTATAATTGGAGAAATAAATTAAAAAGAAAAATAACTCTAACAAAAAAAAATCAAAAGAATAAAAACTAAGTTAAAAATAAATAATGTGCCAAATACTTGAATTAAAAAGTAAAATTAAAAACCAATAAAACTTTTATAAAAGAACCAAGAACAAGAAAATAAAAACTAAATTGAAAAAAATAATATATGACAAATTAGAATTAAAGAACAAAATTAAAAAGAAATAAATTTTTTATAAAAGAGTCAAAGATAAAAAAAAAAAATCTTGATTTTAGGTTTTCCCTCCCTATATTTAAAGTCATTTGTGTACTTTTAATTTTAGGTTTTACCTCCCAATATTTTAATATATTTGAAATCAAATATTTTATATTTTTTGAGTTTACCTTTATATTTTACATAAAATAACTTAATTTCTTCATCTTCAATAACTCTTAAGCTATCACTTAATTTCAAATTTTTTATGGAATTAATTTTAAATTCTAGAAATAATATCTAATATCATAATTTTAATTCCCTATCTATAAATTTTTTATCTTATTTATTATTTTGAATAAAGAAGAGAATTTAAGGCTACCAATGTTTTTTCAGACAAAAAAAGAAAGGGTATTTAGACTATTACTCTTTTTTTTTTAAGAACAACTAAATAAAAAAAGGAACCTGCTTTTTGTATAACCTTGATGTTCTTATCAAGAATTATAAAAAAAATTTAGATTGAAAACTCAATTTAGAGACCTTGAATGCTTGGAAGATTCAATTAAAACAATAATTCTATAGCGTGCCAGTGCCTTTAGAGAAGTCAAAAATAATTGTGCTTGCATACAGTGTTTTCAAAAAGTTCTGTGATTTTTCCAAAGTGGATATGAAATAAGCCCAATCCTATAGCCACTCATGTCTCATGCACTGTATAAGTATCCATCCTAAGACGCACTTGTGCAGGCGTGTGCAGCGGAGGAGATTTAACGCTGTTTGAGATTATAATTTAAAATATTTTTTATTTAAAAATGTATTAAAATTTTATTTTTTTAAAATATTTTTAATATCAATATATTAAAAAATAAAAAAACATAATTTTTTTTTAATAAAGTAATTTAAAATTAAAAAAATACAATTTATACCCACACGGAATTATACATATGTGATCCTCGTTTTGGTGGTGCTTGTACCTTTGCTCAGGGACAAAAAAGGGAAACAAAAGAAAGAAGAAGGGCACCAATGTACGGTTGAAGAGGGCACACATCCACCAACCCACCCACCCTCACGCAGACCAATGTACGGTTGAAAAGGCAAGCAATTCCACAGAAATTGATCCTGTAATTATTGACGTTAACCAGCATACTGACTTCTAAAATAAAAAAAGAAAAGAAAGTTGCTATAATTAATGGTTGCATAAAGGGCACAGTCTCTCCAATCAGTTTTGTCCCACTAAAGTTTCTGCAATTTATAAGTGTATGCACTCAGCGGGCACATCATTGGGAGCCAAAAAAGAATCCCCAGACATCAATTATAGGTTTCGATAACTTCCTTTCTCTTTCTTCCATACGCTTTGTTTTTGTTTGAAACATAAGCGCAGACTGAAGTGTAACTCATGCAAATTTCAAGAAGGAATTATATACATTGATAATGCGTTTTAAGTAATATATATATTAACTTGATTAACTTTATAAATTTAAATGTTCTGTGTATAATAATTTCATAAAAAATTAAAAACGCACAATTCTTAAAAGTTTAAAGTATAAAATTAAAAACAAAAATTATTAAAAAAAAGTTAAGGTTAACTTAGATTAACTTAACAAACTCAGTTCATAAAACTAGAATAATCTTTTTAAAAAAATCAAAATAAATTATGAAATTCAATTTCTAATTACTCTAATATTGAAAGATAAAATTAAAAAAAACAACAACCCATGTAAACTTGAGTTAATTATCCAAATTCATAATTTGAATTATGAGACCGTGATAATCTTATAGAAGAAAATTAAAAAAAATATGATGAAAATTAATTCTTAATTAATGCAATGTTGATAGATAAAATTGAAAAAAATAAATTAAAAAAATACAATTCTCAATCAATCCAAAGTTAAAGGATGAAATTGAAAAAAATCAATTAAAAAAGAACATAAAAAATGACTTAAGTAAACATGGGTTAATCCCGCCAAACCTATTATTCAGTTCATGAGATCAAGAAAACCTTCATAAAAAATAAAAAAAATATATTATGAAGCTCAATTCTCGATCAATTTAATGTTGATTGATGAAATAAAAAAATTAATTCAAAAATCAACTACAATCAATTCAGGTTAACCTGACAAACTCAGATGATAAGACCAAAATATACTTATAAAAAATAAATTAAAATAAATTATAAAATAAAATTTTCAATCAACCTGAATGATGGAATTGAAAAAATCAATTAAAAAATAATTGAAAAATTATGTTAATCAGATTAACCTGTAAAATTTATGAACTATGTTATAAGATTAGAATAATTTCATAAAAATTAAGTTAATCGGATCAAGCATTTATTGTAACATGTGTTATACAACATAAATCTAAATTAATTATTTAACAAGTAAAGTATTAAGATTTAATAAGATAAAAATAATAAGACATGTTAATAACAAACTTTCTTGGATATAAGCATTTAAGTCCATATTGAGTTTATATTATATATATCCTAACACCATTAGTAAAACCTTTTTACTTTGATAGTTTGATATATTAAACTTAGCTAAATAATATAAAGAATATTAACATCAATAAACTAAATAAGAATATAGCTATGATGAAAAGTATAAATAAAATATTAACATAATAAAAATTTAAACATTACAAAAATACAAAGAAAGAAAGCAAGAATATGATCTTGATATGAAAACCAAGATATCTAAATATACGGCAAATGCTTTCTTTTATAGGCTAAAATTCAAAACTATTGATTTAATAATTAATTATTGAGTGAGTGACCACCTTTTGATTTGATGACAACTATTATCTTCTTGTTTGAACAAAACGTCATTGCTAACATTATTATTTGATCAGATAGTTCGTATGAAAGTTCTGAGCATTTGTCTTAATTTTCCAACAAGACAAGAATGAACTCATTTGAACTTTTAAAACTCGAGATATAGGCTGAATATTAAACAGTATCTAGGTTGCAGGATAGAGTCTGACTTCTTTTTTGTTGCTACAATTTAAACTTGAAAATAACTATTATGAATCTTGGATTTTTCATAAAAGTTTTAGGCCTATGTCTAAGCTTTCCATCTATATAAATTAGACTTAAATTCACGTTCAATAGCTCCAATTATAATACAATAACCAAACGATGTTCTAGCTCGAATTGAACTAGTATCTTTTTTTTTTTAAGATTAACATTCTTTTTATTTTTTCACATTCAATAGTTAAACACATCAATCAATTTTTCAAATTATGAGATATGCCTGTATTCCAAATAAGAATTTGCCATAAATTAAAGATATCTTATATTATTAGACTTGTTTATTATAAAACATGCTTAAGGTAGGGAATTCAATGATATTTTAAGTGCAATATGATGATATAAAACCTTGATAAAAAATACACTTTTAAGTTCTAATTAGCTAGCCTTGGGCCATGTATATAAATGTCCAAGCCAAAGTGCCACCCGACACTTAGACTGTAGTTAAGAGGAAGCAGGCCAAGCGTCATGCGGTGCTTGGGCTGTCTGCCCCCATGAGGGAACCTAAGCGCCACGTGTTCCAATATAGTTTTTTTTCATAGTAATAGAAGTTTTTTGAAATTTATTAATGATAATAATAATATTTATGCTCTTATAAATTTTAATGAAAATACTAAAATGTTTAAAATACAAATAATAATATTTTTAGTGGCAATAATATGAATTATTATAAAAATCATATTATTTGTAACACCAAATATAATAATATTTTAGAGATTAATACTATTAATTATACCCAAAAAATAATATTAAGAGAAAAAATAATAATATTTTTGATATCAACACTATTAATTAGAATAGAAAATTAATTTTTTTATTAAGAAAAAATATAATGATTCTTTAATATTAATCATGCAAAAAAAAAAAATATTTTTACTATTAATACTATAAAAATTAATTATACTAAAAAAATAATAAAAAAACTAAGAATAATATTTTTAATACCAATACTTGTAATTACACTAAAAGTTTGTGGCGCTATGCTGCAGGTTTGGGGTGGTACTGCCCAAGCACCATGTGACACTTGGCCTGCACTTAAAAGAAAGCAGACCAAACACTAGGTGACACCATGTTTGCCCCCTCTAGGCAGGCAACCCAAGCACCAAGTTTGCTCAATCCTAGGGCGAGCTCTTCCAGCCTAGTGCTTGGAGCTTGCAGGTTGCAGCCTCTCCAAATACCCTCACCAACAGTGCAGTCCACAGTGCAAGCAGTTACAGTGTATGATACTTGTACAGTAAAAGCTCTCACCGTCCACAGTGAAAACACTCACAATGTATTACAGTGGAATCCATAATGAATTTACTCACAGTGAACAGTAGCCTACGTTATAGTAAAATACTGATCCCTTTTAGTAATAGTTAATATCTTGACTACTTTCTCTTTATCCATTTAGTTAGATTAGTTATTATTTCTAATTACATCTAATCAACACAAACATTCTTATTCTGACTTCGCTGCCTCTCGACCCTCTCCCTTAAACTCACTAAATATGACATCTTCGCATATGATATACTAGTAGAAATTTAAAGAAGTATAATTTCTCAATCATAAATTTATTGATAGCAGAGTACAAGTTTATATAGGCTAGAATCAGTTCCTAACATAGCAATTACTAAATTTGATTCTGTCCTTGGTTATGAACGAAATAAATAATAATTACAAAATCATCTAAAATAGGAAATAGACATAAAATATAGGAAATATAATAACATAACATATAGAAAATATAATAAATACAAGATCTTATATATTGTTTCTTGATGTTACAGCATTTGCTCCATTAATCTTCAGTATCTGCAATATTTGTAAGGATCTACAACTTATACTATAATCTTCAACACTCCCTCTTAAGCTAGATCTAGTTAACTTATCCAAGCTTGCTGAGCAAATAATAAAACTGACCAGATAACAGGATTTTGGTAAATACATCAGCAAGTTGATTATGGATACACACATAGGATGTCTAAATAAGTTTAGCTTGAATTGCTAATGAATGTAATGGCAATCTACTTTGAGATGTTTTGTGTGTTAAGAAATATTAGATTAAAGGCAATATGCGTAGCAGCTTGATTGTCATAAAATAAGATCATTGGTGTATGAGAAACAAAACTGAGATCTGTAAGTAGATTCTTCAACCAAATTAATTCACATAAAGCAGGTGACATTGCGTAATATTCAGCTTTATCACTTGAACCCGCGACCACCTGTTGTTTTTTTTTTTTGCTCTTTCAAGGCACTAAATTACCTCCAACAAACATGCAATTTATAGTGGTAGAATGTCTATCCAATGCATTTTTTGCCCAATTAGAATCTGTGTATCCTGTAATATCTGTTTGTCCATTATGTGTCATAACAATGCCTTGACCAATAGTTCCTTTTAAGTATCGCATAATATGTTTCATCATGTCAAGATGTTGAGCTGTAGGAGCATGCATATATTGGCTCAATAAGCTAACATCAAATGTAATGTCTGGTCTAATGATTATCAAGTAAATCAATTTTCAAATCATTATTTGATAAGTAATAAATGTTGCGAGAGGTTTACTTGATGAATCCAACCGCAACTTGCTGTCCAGAGAAGTAATAGCTGGTTTGGTATGCAACATGTCAGCATCCTATAGCATGTCTAGGATATACTTCCGTTGGTTAAGAAACATACCCTTGTTGGAAGTAGCCATTTCTAACCCCAAGAAATACCTCAGCTTGCTAAGATCTTTCATAGAGAATTGCTGCTGCAGATCAACCTTTAATTTTATAATAGAGATTTCATTACTTCCTATGATAATTAAGTCATCTACATATACAAGCACAATTAACTTGTCTGCAGAATTCTGTTGAATAAACATTGAAGAGTCAATATTACTTCTTGTAAAACTAAGTGTCTGTAAAGCAACACTTAATTTGGCATGCCATGCTTGTGGGCTCTGTTTCAGTGTATAGATGGATTTGTGAAGTTTGCAGACCATATGAGGAGAGTGACTTTATAGATGTCCTGGGGGTAGCTTCATAAATACTTCTTCTTTAAGTTCTCTATGCAGGAATGCATTGTGTACATCCATTTGATATAATAACCAGCCTTGATTAACTGCTATAGATAATAAGACACGAACATTAGTCATTTTTTCAATTGGAGCAAAGATTTCTTTGTAGTCCATTCCAAATTTTTATGAGAACCCTTGAGCTACAAGTTGAGCTTTATGCCTTTCAATTGTTTAATATGAATTGAATTTTGTCTTGAAAATTAAGCAGCAACCAACTGCATGTTTACCTGCAGGAAGAGGCATGATGCTCCATGTTTTATTATCAGCAAGTGCACTCAATTCTTCTATCATAACCTGTTGCCATACAACTTGGGATTGAGCTTCTTGAAATGACTTGGGTTCATGTTCTTCAGAGATGAAGGTGAGGAAGACTTGGTGATCTGAGGATAATTTATCATATAATAGAACTTTAGAGACTGGATAATTGACAATATATGTTACATATCTTGTAATTTGGGAGGAAGCTGACATATTCTATAAGACATTCTTTTATGAACTTTATCACTTTGAATAGCAGGCGCTTCCATATTGGGTTAAAAGAATGTCTTATAGAATATGAACACAGTATGACCAAAACCCCTTCGGAATGTGCATTTGTAACATTATAGCACAAGTTTTTTCAAGCAGGTCACGATTTTTCCATTCAGATACTCTATTTTGTTGTGATGTACCAACATAACTAATCAGATGCAATATGTCATTAGAATGTAAATAATATGTCATGTCTTTGAATATATATTCTGAGCCATTATCTGATCATAATATTTTAAGATGACCAGAGAATTGATTTTTGATTAATGTATGAAAATCCTGAAAGCAGGAAAAAATATCACTCTTAGCCTTTAACAAATACACATATGTGATTATAGAAAAATCGTCAATAAAGGTTACAAAATATTTATAATCATCAGGAGATGTATTGAAAGGTCCTTATACATCTAAGTGAATTAGTTCAAATACATGAGATACATTTACAGTATAATTATTAAATGGAAGTTTATATGATTTGGAAAAATAGCAGATCTCACATTCAAGAATTTTCGAGATGGAAGCTTAATTTATTTTGTTTAGTATATACTCTGATGGATGTCTTAAATAACAATGCCATAAAAGTGGCTCATGATGTTTTGAAACTAGTCTAAAGGCATTTGGGAACGCGATTGTGCTAAAAAAAAATAATAGAGACCATACATAAAAAAACCTTCACCAATCATCTTCTTGGTTAATTGGTCTTGAAATATAACCGTGTAATGAGAGAAAATTACATCATAATTAAAAGTAGAAGTTATCTTACTGACACGACTAAAAGATTGATGTCTTCTCCCAAGTGCAGGAGTGTCGAAGTAATAAATAACCCGGCAAGACCGGGGTCGAACCACAGGAAGGTTATTTGTATAAATTATAAATAACAATAATACAACAACAATAACAATAACAATAACAACAACAATAATAATA